>NW_010533781.1:8935-15263 GCF_000687285.1 Phaethon lepturus
GTCCAAGATCTTTAATGTGCTGTAGGTTTAGCCAGACTTGGTGTATCACAGCTCCAATCATACTGCAGCTGGAGGGGGTGCTTAGAAGTGAGAAGTTGATAGCAGCTGTGATGAGTGGGTGTGTGAACTGATCTTAAAATCTTGGCTTGAGCAAGCCTTTGAAGGAAGGCTAATCAGATAGGTGTTTTTTATTTGCTGTGAAATGCTTCCTTACTCTTATTAGCTTGAAAAAGTAAATTAAGTTGGCTGACTGGAAAAAAAACCCATTTTTTGTTGTTTGTCCTTTTTTTGGCAACTTTATGATGATTTGTCATAAGCTTAGGAGTAAGAAAGTTACCATGGTAAAACAAAGTGGTAGTATATTGATCTTTAATTTATATTTAAATTAAAGCAAGATATTTGGGTTGAAGAGAATGAGACAAACTAAAATTAGTGGTGTGACCTATGTTTGTGCTTACAATTTATGTGTAGGTTTTTAATATAAATAAATAATTTAAAAATACATATTCTGGTCTTATTGGTACATCAAAAATATTAACTTATTGTGAAGTTGAAATTTCAGTCTCACAGTCTATCCTGTATTATATACTGTGATTAAAAGCTAGGAAATTGATGCAGTCTTTCATTACTGTAATTTTTTTCTGAAGCAAACATAGCCTCCTCATAATTACAGCTAAAAAACAAGAGAACAAATCTTGCTTTCTGAATGTAGCAAATAGCCATTAGTAAGTGTATTAATAATTAACATCTTTCAGTGTTGTGTTTCACTGCTTTCATTTCAAGCTGCACTTGTGAATTCATCGTGAGTTTTAAAGAACTTCATCTTCAAGCTGTAGTACGTGCAGTATTTTTCTTTTGTTTCTCTAGTCAACAAAGAGAAGTAACAGGTTTTTCTTCTGAGGCTTAAAAAAGCATGGTGTAACCAAGGTGATGGGGGAATCAAACGATAATTAGAAAATAGGATAGTAATAAAAGACGTAAGTATAGGAATAGGTTATGCATCAGTGTTATGCACCAGCAGTGCTGCTTGAGGACTCACCTGACCCTTCCCATCTTGATTTAATTATCAAGGAATTAAGTGTAACGTTGTGATTATGGTATTATGTTTTGTTCTAATAACAAGTAGTTAGAAAGAAGGAACACCTTGGTCAGTTCGGTGGTCCGGTGGGTAGATAATTATTCATTCTATAGTCCTGTCTTAAAACAAAGGACTGTGAGGTGAATGATTGCATATTGGGCCGATAGCCTGTGAAAGCCTATTGAGTGTTGCCAAGCTTAAGTGAACTTTGTAGGAAAGGTAATTCTGGCGGGGGGACATCGCAACCACCGACTCAGAGACCACCCACTCAAGAAACCCTCTGACTCAAAAGATTAAGGAATTAAAATCCCAAGAAATTATAGTGAGCATGCGTGGTCATTTACATGGCAGGTGAGGAATACTTAATCAATCATTGTATGGATACTTGATGAATATGTATTAATCTTGTAATCATAGACCTATAAATGTTTGACTTTTGAACTGATTGAGCGAACACGATTTAGGAGGAACTATCCCCCGTGTTCCCAGCGCTGAAAATAAAGAATGCCTGCCTTTTAACACTACATTGGTGTTACGAGGTTTATTCTCGATTTTAGTGACAATGGCATATGCCTACAAATACATTACTAGATTTCAATTTTCTTCTATCTTGTGAGACTACAGAATATTTTTATAAAATATAGATATGCATTTAAGAAAAGACATCTCCATGAGTAGCATTTCAGTTTCTCAGACAGTATCAGCAATGCCTTTTATGTAACACATGCGTTTAAGAACACTTTAACTACTTCGTTGCTTTTTCTGTCCTCCTTTACTGGCCTCAAACTGACTGCTGCTCACTAACCAAAAAAATATACTTCTCATAGTTATGTGGGTCCCAGTGATGGCTGCTTAACATTGAACCCATGAGGACAATGAAAATAAAGTCTATCTGGAAATACATAACCTCCAGATAGACTTTATCTTCATTGTCCTTCTGGGTTGAATATGTTGGTCTTTTCAAGCATAATGTCTAATATTTTTGTTCTAAGGAGAAGAAAAACATTGTCTAATAATACAATGGTTGCTGATAATTAATGTCAGTGTGTAATTGAAGAGCCACAAAGGAGGGCTGGGTTTTCAGTTTTCTGAGTCAGAGTTGTCTTCAAGGCTAATGCAATTTTTTTTTTTTTAAATGCACATTTATAGGGATGTGTGGAGGAAATTAATAATCATGACAGAATCTATGTTTTATCTTCAGCAGCACTCTGATAATATTATCACAAATGGCCCTGGATTATTAGTAGCCTCCCATTTTAAGAAATATGTACTACTGACACAGATGTACATTGTTTCTATGAGGTTTTCTAATCCCTTCCTGCTGTATAGGTTTACCGCTGTTTGCCTGCGTGCTCATGTCTGTCAGAAATACACTTGTCTTTTCCAAAACCCAGGAGATGTTTCATTTCAGTATAAGAAATAATTATTTCTACAGTAAGAACAATCGTTCACTGGAACATCCTCCCCAGGGATGTGGAAGAGTCCTCATCACTGGAGGTTTTCAAGATGTGATTGGACAGAGTTCTAGATCATCTCATCCAGGGTTCATTTCCTTTGTGGGAAATGTTGTGGGAAAGGTTGGACCAGATGATTTTTCAAGGTCCCTTCCAACCTGGCCTATTCTACAATTGTATGATTCTATGAAAAAGGTATTCCACTTTGTGAGCCCCCATCTGCAGTCTTGTCTCTTGCTCCTGTACAACCACCAGACAGTTTGGATGTCTGAAGAGCTGTAGGCTTCAACTGGGTGTAGGAAGCCCTTTTTGCTAAAAGGAACAGGTTGGCATTGCAAGCTAAAGATGTTCCTGTACAAAAAAACCTGACTTCTCAAGGCAGGCATGGAAAGAACTTCCAGATCTTTTTCCTTGAAAAAGAATTTTGAAATGGTTTTCTTTGACTATTTATGGGGGAGGAAACTCTGCTTTTCCTGATAAGGAAATCATCAAATATTTCCCATCAAATGTTCTGAGTATTTTTATATAAAATGCAGGTTTTAAAAAGATGAAAAAAGATTCTAAACATACAATCCAAGAACAAAGTTTGCAGTTTTCAGATCTTAGCAAAATTCTTCTGAGAGTAACATCCATTTCTCACTTCACTTGGCATTTCCACTGCATGAGCTACCTTTTTTCCTCAACAGTTGTAAACAAGTAACATATTCAAAGTAAACTGAGTTACACCGTTTCACAGGAAATAGCAGTGAGTTGAGAAGGGGACCTATTGCTTTAAGGTATCAAAATCTTAAGCTGTCATTTGTGTGAAATATTGATGATGAATTCAGAATAAATATGGTTGAGTATGAATCTTTTAAAGACAAAAAACTGCAAAGGTTCTTCACTGATGTGGAACTGGAAAAGCACTCTCATGTTAGATGAATAAGTGATTAGAAAGAAATCACTTAATATAAAATGAACTATTAAGAGACCCCTCTGCTATCTCTAATACTAAGGACAAATAAAGCCCTATTTACTTTTAAAATCCACAAAGATGCCCAAATGTAGTTTGAGAAACCTTTTGGGATAAGCGGTAGGAAATTCAAGGATATTGCAACAATCCACTCTAAAGGCCTTATCCAAAATCTGTGAGAATTGTGAGGGGTTCTTCTGTTGGCTTTACATTCAAGTTAAAACTAGTGATAGGACAAGGGGCAATGGGCATAAACTGCAGCACAGGAAGTTCCACCTCAACATGAGGAAAAACTTCTTTACTGTGAGGGTGACAGAGCACTGGAACAGGCTGCCCAGAGAGGTTGTAGTGTCTCCTTCTCTGGAGACCTTCAAAACCCAATTGGACGCGTTCCTGTACAACCTGCCCTAGGTGACCCTGCCTTAGCAGGGGGGTTGGACCAGACGATCTTCAGAGGTCCCTTCCAACCCACTACCATTCTGTGATTCTGTTATTCTCCAGACATATTAATCGCTGTTTTATTAACCCAGGCAAAATTTTCATCCAAGGTTTGAAATATTAGCAAAGATTAGTCCCTTCAAAAATATTTCTTCAAGTACTCACATATATGCTGAGCTAGTCCATGCCTAATTTGTGACATCCCTAACCAGGGAACACAGGAATTGGTGTTAAATATAATTGTCATGAAGCTGCCAGACATCCAACTGTTTCCTCACATAAAGGGCAACTCCCTCTCCTCATCATCCCATCCTTTCCCTTCCTAAAGAGCCTGTATCCCTTCATTGCAACACTGCAGTCATACAGTTGTTAATGAAGACACTAACAGTAGAAGTCCCAGGACTGATCTGAGGAACCCTACTTGTTATCAGCTGCTGGAGTTTGAACCACTGATCACTGATGCTTTGAACCTGGCAGTGCAGTCAATCTTTCATTCATTGGCCACTTATCCAGCCCATATTGCACCAATTTGGTAATAGTGACGTGCGGAAACAAACTTCACAACTCAAAAGAGTTATAAAGCAGGTATGTTTATTATGGTGCTGGGCGAGCAGGCAAATATTTATTACACAAAAGCATACATATTCATATGATTAAGCAATACAAAACATACATACGAAGTGAGGCGGAGTAGTTCCAAAGGTTTGCGTCAGTAGTTTATGTTATCAATGATCTGTCTCTGGCGGTCGTTTACTTCTTCAGGGGTCTTATCTTCTTCTTTTGTCTTTTAGATGAACTTCAGTCATTTACACATGCTCTCTTCTTACTTGATGCTTTCAACAGTTGTTAACAAGTTCTACCCAATTCTGTGATAAGGCTATCATTGTAGTTCCTGTTATCACTTCCTTTGTTTAGCAAGTCAGTCCTTGACAGATATCAATATCTAAGTGTTTAAAAGGAAATAGTTATGTCTCTATATCAATTCCCCCCTTTTCTTTCCCCTAAGCAAATTCTTTTGCTTTAAAAAGCAGTTTTTTATGTTTCATCATTATTTTTAGGAGCCATATTGGTCCAATAAGTTCCTTTAGTTTACACCAAAGGATAAGATTTACTATTGTTAACGTTGTCAGAACTATTAATAATACCAATATAGGGTGAGTCATTATGTTTAAGATTTTAGTAGCTGATGGGGAATAACCCCTAAACACATCCCACCAACTGTGTTCTCCACCTGACTTCACTTGTTCCACTATTTGGTGTATTTCCTCCGAATTTGGATCTGGAGAGGAGGCGGGTTACTTACATTAAGGAGTCTACAACCTATCTGAACCTCTTTTCCTTTCTCAATCGTCCAGGTATGGGACAAACCTATTTTTTTCCATCCAGTTTGTTGCAATGTCATGTTGTTATTATATTTTATCACAGTTGCCAAATTCAACCCTTTAGACCCTTTCCCAAGCTTCCCGTATACCCAAAATAAGCATCTGTCCAAGGCCAATCCCAAGCACTTATTAAGTTACAATTTAGTGGAGTTATAAAAATCCATACCACTGCTTTTGAATGCGAAGCTTCAATGGTCCCATAGGTGTCGATTCCCATTGTGGCTTAGGGGCTTTCTTCACTCTGGTGTGATGCACCCATGAGGTCTGTTCTTTAATCTTGATCGCTGTATGGGATGTCAGAAGCACCTGGAAGGGGCCTTCCCACTTCAGTTCCAGAGGTGGATCTGTAAAGGACTTTACGTACACATAATCACCAGACTTAATATCATGCACCGGCCCATCAAGACCTCAGGCTCTGGTTCCCAAGACCAGTTTCTCTATCTCCTGAAGTTTCTCGCATAATCAGACAACGTTTCATCTCCAATCTGACTTGATATTCCCGCCTGTGCAATATAGGGTCTCCTGTACAATATTGCAAAAAGGCTCAACCTTTTTTTAGTTCTGGGCTTAGTTCTAATCCTCAGGAGTGCCAAAGATAATGATTGTGGCCAAGATAATCCAGCCTCCTGCCCTAATTTTACAATCTGTAACTTAATTAAGTGGTTCATCTTTTCTGCTTGACCACTTGTTTGTGGCCTATATGAGGTATGTAATTGCCAATCTATTCCCAGGAGTTTACTAACTTGTTGAACAATTTTTGCAATAAAATGTTGTCCTCTATCCAAGGAGATTGTTGCAGGAATCCTGAATCTCAGTATTATTTCCTGTAGTAGTGCTTTGGTTACCTCCCTAGCCTTATTAGTTCAGCAAGGGAATGCTTCTGGCCAGCCTGAAAAGGTGTCTGTTAGAACCAACAAATATCGGAACCCCCCTTTTCTTGGGAGTTCAGAAAAGTCTATTTGCCAATTTTGACCTGGAACTTTCCCTTTATCAATACTTCCAAATTTTACAAGATTTTCTACCT
>NW_010533781.1:15308-19145 GCF_000687285.1 Phaethon lepturus
ACAAATTCCTGGCTACTATTTGCTTCATAAGGGAATGATACAAGGCTTCAGTTCCCCAATGAGTCTTGTTGTGTTCTGCTTTTACCAGTTTCCATACTAAAGGGAACTATTATTCTGTTACCTTTTAATTTTACCCAACTTGATGATTTAACTTCTGCTTCCAAATTTTTAATTAATCTAAGATCCTTCTCATCATAATCAACCAAGTTTGGTAGTGGCAAAACTTTTTCAGGAATCAAACTTAATACCTCCCAACTTGATGATTTAACTTCTGCTTCCAAATTTTTAATTAATCTAAGATCCTTCTCATCATAATCAACCAAGTTTGGTAGTGGCAAAACTTTTTCAGGAATCAAACTTAATACCTCACCTTGTTGCACAGCTCTTTTTGCCTCATAATCTGCCGATTTATTCCCCACTTCCTGAGCAGTGTTACCCTTTTGGTACCCCTTGCAGTGCATAATTGCAACCGCTGAAGGCGATTGTACGGCATCCAAAAGTCTTAGGATCATGTCAGAATGCTTAATATGTTTTCCTTGGGCCGACAGAAGTCCCAGTTCCTTCCAGGTAGTTCCATGGGCATGAACTACACCAAAGGCATATTTTGAATTTGTCCAGATATTCACTGCAGTCCTTCAACAAGCTCTAATGTTCTCACTGAAGCAATTAATTCAGCTCTTTGTGCAGATGTACCCTGAGAGAGTGACTTTGCTTCCACCACTTGGTCTGGGGTGGTCACGGCATATCCCGCCATTCGAGCTCCATCCTTTACAAAACTACTCCTGTTGGTGTACCAAGCGTGTTCAGCTTCCTCCAGCAGCTCCTTCTTCATGTCAGGCCTGCTTACATACACGGTCTCAATGGTTTCTGTGCATTCATGCACAACAGTCTCCATATCCTGCTTATCACTGTAGAAAAGAAGTTTATAACAGTAGATGTGACAATTTCTACGTCATCCTGTTCCATCAGGACTGCTTGATATTTCAGGAACCTTGATGGCGAGAGCTAATGTCTTCCTTTTTGATCCAAAATGGAAGTTACAGCATGGGAAGCGTGCACAATCATCTTTTGCCCCAAAGTGAATTTTCAGGCTTCTTGAATAATCAAAAAAATGGCGCCCCCTGCCCAAAGGTATCCTGGTCATCCTTTTCTGACTTCATCCGATTATTTGGTAAAGTACGCTGCTGCTCGCTTGTGAGGACCCAGCCTCTGGGCTACAATTCCCAAATCCACTCCTTGCCTTTCATACAAGAACAGCCAGAAGGGTTTTGTTATATCAGGCAAGCCCAGAGTTGGAGCTGTCTTTAGCTCCAATTTCAGTTTTTTGAACGCCCTCTTGGCTTCATCATCCCATATTAATTGTGTTCAGCTATTTTTCAGTAGTTCATACAGATGTTTAACCAGAAGTCCATAATTGTAGATCCATAACTGGCACCAACCTGTCATTCCCAAAAATGTTCGAAGCTCTTTTACCATGGTTGGTTCTGGAGTCCTGCAAATAGCTTCTTTTCAGTTATTCCCGAGCTGTTTCTGTCCCTTAGAAATCACAAATCCCAGGTATATTACTTCTTTCTTCAAGATCTGGGCATCTCTGTAATGAGACTTGGTAACCACTTAGTCCAAGAAAATCCAACAAACGGTCCATTCTTTACATTCTTCATCCTTTTCTGTGGCTATCAAAATATCATATACATACTGCAAAAGAATTCCCTTTCCCAGAGGTCTCTAATTCTTTAGCTAATTTATTTCCGAAGATCGTGGGGCTGTTTTTAAATCCTTGGGGTTACACTGTCCAGGTTAGCTGGGTTTTTCATCCTGAATCAGGGTTTTCCTATTCAAAGGTGAATAAATTGCAGCTTTCAGGGGCCAAGGTGAGGCAAAAGAATGCATCTTTCAGATCTAATACTGTGAATCATTCCTTTTAAATTAGTCAATAAGGTGTATGATTTTGCCACTAACGAGTGTAAATCTTCAACTATCTGTCTATTGCCCACAGGTCTTGTGCCAATCTGTAGGTTTTGCTATTGGGCTTTTTGACAGGCAGAACAGGAGTGTTACACTCTCAAGAGCATTCAATTAATAATCTGAATTTTATATATTCTTCTATAATGCTTTTCACTCTTCGCCTGTCTTCCAATTTCAGGGGATATTGCTTTACCCTAACAGGTCATGCTCCCTTTTTGAGTTTAACAACAACAAATTCTGCATTTTTAGCCTTTCCAGGTATTCCTGAAGCCCATACTCCTGGGTGTACCTGGCTTTTTATTTCTTGTATAATTTCTTTTTCCCTAATTTGGGATTCAGTATGACCCAATCTTAAAATTTCATCATAGTTCCCTTCTAGTATTTTAAATTCAGTTTCTCCATCTCTAAATCCTATTTCAGCATTCAACTGTTCTAATAAGTCCCTTCCCAAAAGTGGTTTAGGAACCTCAGGCAGGTAGAGGAATTTATGAATCCCTACACTTTTCCCACTTTTGAATTTTAGTGGTTTCAAAAAGAACACCTTCTCAGCCTATCCACTTGCTCCCACAATATTAACAGTTTGCCTACTTACAGGTAACAAGTCTGATTTAATACTGAAAATGTGGCACCTGTATCTATTAAAAATTCTACAAGTTTCTCTTTTTTTTTCTTTTTTTTTTTTTTCTAACTGAACTTTTACCAAGGGTTCCATTAAGGAATTATCTTCCTCTTTTGTCTTTTAGATGAACTTTAGTCATTTACACATGCTCTCTTCTTACTTGATGATTTCAACAGTTGTTAACAAGTTCTAGCTGGTTCTGTTCTGACTATCATTGTAGTTCCTGTTATCACTTCCTTTGTTTAGCAAGTCAGTCCTTGATAAATATCAATATCTAAGTTTAGATATTGATTTTATATTAGTTAAAATTAGTTTAAAAGCAGATAATTATGTCGCTATCTCAATAGAGACTATAGAAGAAAATCAAAGGGCTTGCTATGTCAAGGTATACATATGCGTATACATGTGTATCTGTCCCCTTATGTACACCACCAGTTGACTTGTCACAGAAAGCAAGGAATTTGGTCAAGCATGATTTCATTTTACTAAACCCATGATACTTCTATTAAATTTTTTGTTTTTCATGTGTTTAAGAAATAGCTTTTAACAGGATTTTCTTCATAACTTTACCAGAGATTGAGATGAGGCTGACTGGCCTGTAGTTCCCTGAATTGCCCTTCTTGCCCTTCCTGAAGATGGGATCGACATCCATACATCTCCAGTCATCAGGAATATCCCCAACACCCATGACCTCTGAAAGACCATAGACAGTGGCCAGCTCTTTCAGCACCCTCAGGTGCATCACATCTGGTCCCATGGACTGCTGTACGTCCATGTAGATTACGTGGTCTCTAACTTTTTTTTTTAATTGTAATTAATACTTCATTGCTTGAGGACAGCCTTACCATTGAAAACACAGGCAAAGAAGGCTTTAGGTACCTGTAGCAGTCACAGTCACGATCTATGAGGGCTACTTGACCTGTGGGTATAGATTGTGACCATGGGTTTCTTAGGATTCTGCAATACACAAGGACATGGAGGTCTGGGTTTCTGAGAATTTCTTTATTAAAAAATTCTGTGAAAATACTTTTTTACTATTAGTAAAAAAAATACACAGACACTACTAATAGTAATAAATATATATTACAAGTCACTATAAAATTAACATTAGGAAAGCAAGTATACATTACAAAAGTAAAGCAAATATATGTATACTGCAAGCTAGTGCAAAATTCCAACTAGTGAAGCAAGTATATACTTTTGAACCTTTACCTATGTGTCCTGGTTTTGTAACCAAGGTGATGGGGAAATTA
>NW_010533782.1:0-227 GCF_000687285.1 Phaethon lepturus
TATTACTATTATTACTATTATTACTATTACTGAAGCCACATCCAAGCACACGCATCCTCCTGCATCCTGGGAACATGGTGCTGGGACACCAGGCTGGGTCTCTGCTGTGGGTGAGCAGTAGCATGTTATCCATGAGCTTCTGCAACTCTCTAGCCCCAGCGCCCTGCACAGCAGCCAGCTGGCTGCATCAGCACCAGCAGGCCCCACAGTCCGCAGCAGCCCCACGA
>NW_010533782.1:269-39505 GCF_000687285.1 Phaethon lepturus
CGATGAAATCCCCCTCCCGTGATCTCCACGCTGTTTAAGCACAAAGGAGCCTGTGTCCACTGCCCGGCCCCATAGAAACCAAGCACTTGTATCTTTTCTTGGATACTAAGGCCTCAAGTTAAAGGCTGACAGCAGAAGTCGGTAGAAGATGAAGCATTGCAATTTTTCAGCTTTTCTAATGGCATCCTACAGCTTTGTGGGGGCTGTTGGGCAAACAAGAAGCAAGCAGCTTAATGGCTGTATTTCAGCTGGCACGAGCGCTGCGAAGCCCGTGTCGTGGGCCAGTTTCTCTGCTGAGCTGAGATTTGCTTGGCACAGTGGCGAGGTGGGTCCCGAGGGAGCCCACGGCTGCTCCCCGATCCTCCAGCTGGGTCCCAGCCAGACCCTGCAGAGCCGACAGCCGCCCCTGCCGCGGGGGGAGCACGGCCGAGCAGGGCACCCCGGCCAAGCTTCGTCTTAACGCCGGCTCAGCTGATCAAAGCAACGGAGCAGGAAGAAAAGCAGTGGGAAACGGAGGATCCCCATCACCACGGGGAAAACCCCTTCCCGAGGACCGTATCCAAACACCCGGGTGGCAGCGGGGGCACAAAGGCATCATGCACGTCGCGAAGGGGCTCTGGCCCTCGGCTTGCAGAGGCCCAGGCTCTGGGGTAAGAGCAGGAAGTCTTTCTTTAAAAAAACCAAAGCCAAAACCTGCCCGTTTAGGCAGCTTCCCATGCAAATGGGATATTTGTGATATCCACATGAAGACACCCTTTCTCCAGCGCCTTCATGTCCCCTTTGCCCACGTGAGCTGAAAGAGGTCTGAAGCACAACGACAGCCCCGTGCTTTTCACGAAAACAGGCAGCTGGGTGGAGGAAAAAACCTCTCTGTGCCTCTTTCATGTTTCCCACAAAGGGAAAGTTGCGGTTGAATCTCAAAGCTCAGGGGATGCACATGGGGGAGAGACCCCCGCCACGGGTAAAAGCCCTCTCGGTGCTTGCTGTGAGCTGCAGGCAGCAGGGAGCCAGTCTTGCCCCGTTCTTGCACTCGCAGGAAACACCGTCGGTATGAAAATGTCCAAGTGTCCAGTGCCTGGTGAAATAGATTGCACCAACCCCTGAACACACACACACACACACACACAAACACACACACACGGGGCGGCCATGCCAGTGGGATTTTAAAAGGGGGAATAAAAGCAAGACTTCAAGACAAACGCTAAAGGCCACGACAGGGCTGCCGAAACAGGTGCAGTTAAACCTCATGCTTGTCTTCGTCTTCAAGGTCCTCTTGCCATGGTAGTTCAGCAAAAAATCAGCAGGAGAAAACGAGGAAAATCCTTCAGTGAGTCTGGCTGGGCAAAAGCAGAGTTGAGAAAAAACCAGCTGTATCATCTCCCAACTAACATCTTTTTTGTGGAGTCTCTATGTATACATACACAGGTGCGTATGTATGTGTGTATATAATGTCATGTCATGTTCCAGTCTGTTAGGCAGGTCAGATTTCTCCATGTGAGTAATTTGCACAGTTTTTCTTAATAGAAAATATCGTGCTCAAGCACAAGCTAAAAAATTTAGCTTTTATTAGGGAAAAATTAATCTTGAATGTGGACAATTTGCTGAAATATTTCTTAATGTTTCCAGATGAATTTTTGTATTTGTCTGTTGTTTTACAAGACTCTAGCAATGGTCCTTTTGTGCTTTGTGTTCAGAAGGGTTAGGCTTCACAAATAGCATGGTTTAATGATGACCTTTAATGAACTGGTTCTGGGTTTATACCAACACCAGAATCTGACCCACAGCAGCTCTATGCAAATATACTCTTAAAATTACTGTGGAAAAAGTGACCTGCTTCCCCTAATGCCCAGATAATGAAGAAATTAGGACTTGTGCCACCAGAGACGCTGCCCCCCACTTGGACTTCATCTTCGGAGACATTCAGTCAAGGAGTCACTCCAGCACAGCCTCCAAAGGGAAACCCAATCATTAAAAAATGACATTTCTCTGTCGTGTGATGAATGACAATGGATCTGGCAGCTCTCATCAAGACTGAGGACTCATCCCACCAGAGCACTGATGTCAAGGGAAACAATCCCTTTGATTTAGAGTTTGTACCAGGCTTCAAACGCAGGGACCAAGGGCAAGAGCTTGGTCTCCAGGGAGTCCTAGGCTCTGTTGCAGTATGTCCTCAAAATCCTTCCACAAAGACATATAATGGTTTAACTCCTTTGGGTCTCTTTTCACTGCTCCAGGAGCAGGTATGTTCCAGTCAATCACAAGTCCTACAACTCCAGCAGCATAAAATTCAAAATCTGAGAACCACAAGCTGTCCCTTTGCACCTGAACCAAGACCCTTCTTGAAGGTGGACATTGCAGGTCAGAGTCTCCCGCTCAAAATCCCTATGTGCCTCACAAGAGGCGTGCTGTATCCAGAGTGGTAGTGGTTTGATACAGATCCCAGCTAAGAAACATAATCCTACCCCAAGCCCAAATTGCTTGGGAGATGAGGACAAGTTTATTCTTCACAAAGGAAAAAGTTGAAGCGCTGTTGTGTTAACGTTCCCCTTCAATGGCAGAGCTGGATCTCCTACAACTGATGAGTAGGAAACCACAGTGGGATAGATTTCACCTAGTTAAATACAACTGTGATAATGCTGTCTTTCTGAACACCTCACATAGGACTCCCACTAGAGACAGTGGGGGAAATGGATCCCTGCAAAGAACATCTCCCTTTCTTTGTCTTTGGTATCTATTTTAGGTAAGAGGGTCACACCCTAGGCCAGATCTCCACATAAAGAGAGCTGAGGAGACCAGCTCCAACGCAGAGCTTGTACCTACCTTATAGGTGACTACATCTGGACATCCCAGCCCAGGCTATGCAGGCTCAAGCTCTAAGCTCTGGAAGTCCTTGTCCTATTTTGGAGGCCTGCCAAGATCCACCACCAAAACCAAGAACCAGCTGATTCTCCTCTTGTGTTTCACCACAGCTGGGGTCCATGAAACTTGCTTTCATCCAAGCAGTTCTTCTACATGAGCCTGCATACTGCACAGTGCCCACAAGCAACCAGCACACCAAACAGCACTGAACTGCCTCTAGACACTCTAGGTGCTGAGATGCTATAACCAGCCCTTGTCTCATGTCCTACACAGGACTGTTCCAACCACCCAAAGAGGGAGACACATAAAAGGTCTTACAAGAGGGAAAGAAAAATCCAGCTGTAATAATTATGTAGTGCCTGCAAAAAAACTGAAACTGATGCAAGCAGATTATTTAAGACACTCTTAACCAGTTATTTGATTTCTGCTTCCCTTCCATTGCAGCTGGAGTTGCCGGATCCCATCACATTTGACAGCATGCAGAGCAGGTCCGCACTGTCCAAGGAAATCTCTTTATTGTCAATATATTGCAGACCCCCTTGGAGATTCCTGGGGTGCTTAACTCAGCCAAAAAGTGATATATTTAAGAGTTTTACATTTTTTAAATTGCAGGGCAGCAGAAAAAAAATGCCGGTAACCACCGAGGCTCTCGGTTACTTTGAAATGGAAAGCTTTTCCCCTTTGCACAATCTCCCAAGCATGGCATGTCGCCTAATTATATAATTACACAATAGATCTGAATTGCTTCAAAGGAGCTGTTGTGTTCCAGCAGGTACATAATAAGTTTATAGTATCAACTAATTACACTGTTATATAAGGGCCCAGAATGACTTTTAAAACCAACAGACAGCTCTTCTAGGCTATCAGACACATATTGTTGTGTTTGGGGATTTTTTTAATACCTCATTATGAAGGTAACCTGTGCTTTCTCCAACCTTTCTAGAGGGGATATAATGTTAATACTGTGCGAAAGTGCTGGGCTTAATACTGAGTTGGTGTACATCATCTCTACTGACCTCTGTGGATCATTTTAGACACCAGCAAAATCCAAATAATGCACATAAGTCAATGCCTCGGAGTCCGTCTTAACTAAGATGGTGAGGACACGGTCAAATGGGAATTACCATGGTTAAAGTAGCTACCGCCAACTATTGTCCATCTTGTGTCATGCTGGTTTGAGCTCACATGTTCAACATCACTGATGAGAATGATGTAAGAACACACAGCAATGGACTCCACTGAAGAGGACATCTGGTCTGTCACAGCAGCTCAGTCATACCCAGTTGTGCCTTTACCCCCTCGTTGTGGGTTTTACCACAACAAGTCTCACCTGGCGATGACCCTTCCTACTAACCCCTCTCATGGGTGAGTGTCTTGAGGGCTTTGGGTCTCACAGGCAAGAAAAAATCAGTTTTTGTTTGGAAATCATCATCGGGGCCAGGATCCCTCAAAACATGGGCATCACTTCACCATGTTACCTCAAGGATGGATGGTCAGGGTGGACTGGAGAGTTCACGCAGAAGGCCCTGGGAAGAGGGATAGTGCTAGAGGGGATGAGGGACAGCCTCACTAACAAATTCCTGCCTAGCTCTCCACATCTAGAAAGCATTCTATCCAGCACGTACCTAGGCATTATGCTCAGATGAGCCCAGTAGAAGTCCTTCCCAAGCTGTGCTCCTTTCCTCTCCTGTGATCTGACCCACTCAATGCATATCCATCATATAACCCCAGACAACTTCCCATTAGTCCTTACTCCTCAACACCCCATGGGGGACTTGCCCGCTACAGTAGGGGAAAGTTGAGCTGTCTGTCTTGGCAGTAAAGGAAGGTGAAATCAGGAATCACCCCACCAGCCTTCTCAAAGTTGCTGTGATGTGAAGCCAGCACAATGGAGAGGACCCTCTAACCCAGAGCATGCAACACATGTGCATTTTGTTATCATCTATTCATCCTTCAGAGAGCAGCTGGGATTCCCCAGCTGCGACAGGACGTCCCTGGAACTATAACTTTGTAAACTCAGCTCAGCCTTTCAGGAAGAGATTTCTAATTTTATCCAGGCCATTCACCCACCCTTAATTTGCAATGAAAAAAATAAGCTGTTGCAGGGTTATTATTAACTATCGGCCAAGACAGAATGAACTCCAGGCTTGGCTGACTCCCTCTTTGGTAGCAAGCAAGTGCACAGACAGCAGACACATTGCTTTTTTGCTTCCCAAGCATTTCTGCTCCACAGTAAGGATGTTTGATAGCTGAAGTAGCAGGAGAACCTTTATTTCACAGGTGTAGCTGTGTTGTCCAGGCTCCACCTCAGCCAACTGGGCTTGGAGACCTTTGGCCAGCCTGCAGTGCTTAGCCTTGCTCCCCCTCCACCCGCTCATAACTGCAGCAGCTCTCAGTGTCAAGTCCTTGCTCTGCTAAAATGAGTGGGAAAAGTCCCCATTGACGTCACGCAGGCTCTAAGATCAGATCTCAGATGCAGGGAGATGTGTTTCACCATCAGCTTGTGAAGTTCACGTCTCCACTCCCTTCAGCAGAGTGGTACCTCTGAACACTCGCTGACGACACAATTTCTTGCAATACAGAAGGTCATAACCAAACCACTCCATCAAGCACATGGGATGATCCTGGGCCTTGGTACAAGGCCAAGGAAGCAATATGTTAGTCTGCCCCAGCATTAGTTCCCAGGGCAGAGATGTAAAATGCTCTAAGCTGGAGACATAGAGCTAGCCAGGAGAAGACGACCTCCAGCTATACCCTTGCACCCAGCTATGCCATGCCCGTAATCAGTCTGCCTATGACATGTTTGCAAGAGGTCATGAATGACAAGTCTTCAGCTATGAGAAACCTTTTTAACACAACAGATGAAGTGAAAAAAAAGTAGAAGAAAGAAACTGGAAGAAATCCACATCTTTATTAGTGGGGCTGGTAGACCGAGGATTCAAAAACCTGCTCTTAACCAGAAACGTTGCAAAGGTTGTTGCCTTTTCCCTGAAGTCTCCGAAAAAGACAGTTACTCTTATGTCTGTCGTTGCAGGATTTGCCACTTGATTCATCCTACTTTTCCTGAAATTCATCCTGGGAAAAATGTTGTTGCTAACCCAGCAGGTATCCTATTGCTCCACTTGCTTTTGCTTGCATCAAGAGAGGATCCACGCAGCACCAAACAGCCCTTCACTATAGACATAAATCAGTTTGCACCCGACTTCTACCAAGAAACCTCATCCCAGAATTTCCTACCAATCCCCCGCCAAATGAGAGGGGAGAGGGGAGACAAACCAGGTCCCAGAAAAATATACCGTGGACCTGTGAGTGTGTGAAGCTGTAAGGCATGAGGACTTCCATGGTAACTCTATGTATAAACAGGACCAAACAGCTTGAAGTAGCTGCTTTCCTTGCAAGGTCGATGAACAAAGTATCTCTGTAGCTTGGCCAACACAGCAAGCTCCAGCCAAATGTAAATAGCCTGCAGGGCTTTTTGGCACTTTGCACTCTATTTTGCATACAGCTGGTAATGTTTTAAAGGCCAGGCCCAGCCAAGGGTAATGCTTCCAAGAACAGAGCAGGAAACACTTTGTGTACAGAAGAGGGTCTCAGGAGAAATCAGTGAAATCTTAAGACCTTTTGTGTTTCTTTCTCCCTCCCAAAATCAGTGTGTTTCATTTTTACACTAAAAATTTCCAGAGCTCCAGGTAGGTTGCCTGGATGCAACCACTGCATTTTGTGCTCCAAGCGCTTGCTAAGAAAGGTATCAGCTTGGATCCTGCAAACACATAAACACTTGCTCTGTGTAGGCAAGTCCTGCTGAGTGCCTCCACGACATCTTTCGGGGAGAATTTGGTGAAAGCAGGCTGACGTGAGTGTAAAGTGTGAGAGAACGCATCAAGGGAGGATCAAGATTGTATCAAGGCATCTAGAGATACCCTTTGAATTTTCCACAGTACCAACACCAAGGAAATACCACGATATTTCCAATTGTCTGGATATCGTTCAACCTTTTAGAAGACGTTAGCAGGACTTAGGGCTTAGGATGGGTTGTCGTGATGGAGGGAGACAGTCTCTACCTACAATGCTACAAAACCCCTGCTCTCCAGGGGCCTGTCCTTGCTGGTGGGAAGGGATTCCCCTCTTGACGGAAGTCTGAGAAACTGGGACTCCACTATTTTGTCAGGCTTATTACCTTAGCACCACCACGCAGGGTATGAAAAGGAGAAAACTGGCTCCCCTGCAGCCTCTCCTGCTCCTGTCTGCTGGAGTAGAGGGCTAGGGAGGGCAGGCAGATAGATCGGGCAGAGCAGAGTCACACTGAATATGCAAGGCTGAAACTGGCAGTCACATAGGATTAATATCACTGTAGAAATTTTGTTTTCCTTTGCTCTCATGTGTTTAAAATCACAGCGTACCAGCACAGGCATTTTGCCCACCTGGCCCTCTCCTTTCAACCTCATTGTGTTTGAACACATTTGTACGTCAGGACCATCGTGTCCTAGAGGGAGATTGTCCTTCTGTTAGCTGTCCCAGTCACTTGATTATTCAGGGTTGAAAGATGGGTGCTGGCTGAGTTAGCAGCAGCCGTTGGAGCTGGCAGCAAAAGGGAATATATGTCAATAACTCAGAAAAAGGAAGCAGAGATGACTTGCAGAGGAGTTATCGCTACACCCTCATGAAGTGAAATAGAAAGCCTGTTTATCATAATTTAGTGTTCTTTACTTTGTATCTTGCAGATGTCTGTCCTTCCACAGGTAATTCATATGTGCAAAGGCAAATCACTGCCCTCCAGACAGGGCTGGAGCACAATGGACGGATCACGCTGCAGAGCAACGCCCCGGGACAGATGGGAGACTGTGTGCTGCTGTCAGATGCTACAAAGGGCTATGCTTTCATGTCTTTGTATTGTAGCTGCACATCATGGGCCAGCCAGGGAACAGAGAAATGGGGAAAAAACAGAGTTGGGATCTATAATGAAAACCATGCATTTGACCTCTCTGGCTGGGGACACAGTCAAAATCTCATTGTTGGCTTTAAAGATGACAGAATCAGGTCCTCTCCGCTCAGGGTTTAGACCCCTTCCCTTTGACCAGCTTTGACACATGTGTGTTTGACCTTCTGTGGGGTGCAGAAACTCTGGTGGTGTCAGATACCAAGGAACCAAACTGTCCTTGGCCATGGGGGCATGATGATACGCAAACATGCAATCGTTCAGTCTGCAAGTTGCAACACAACTGGCTTTATACACACTTCTTTCAGCCTTGTTTCCAAACTGAAAAGGCTTCTGGACCTCCTGGGTGAGCACCTATACCCCTCAGCCCAAACCTTCTTCCTTTCTTTTCCAGGCCAGACAAGGAACAAATTTCCACTCCTCCCTCCCCTTGCTTTCTATGGGGGTTACAGAGTCTAAAATGCTCCTACCTCTTTGCTTGAGAGAGAGAGAGTGAGAGCGAGACAGCCACACAGATCTCAAAAAGACATCCTGGAAAAAGGGAAGGAAAACATCTTTGTATTCCAAATTTCAAAATGTCCTTCTGCAGTCCCAACAAGTGATTGGCAAACATGTAAATGTGTCTACATATGTTCTTGTATCGAGTAACTTTTGAACCTGTTAGCCAGATACAGGGCAGGATACCTCATAGACTGCTACAGTACGGAAACAAAGGCAGAGGAGAAATTAATTTCCTGGAATCAATTTGTCCTTAATAATTTTGCCAACCCAAAGGGGTTGATTCCTACAGTCAAACATGGTTGCTGGCAAGCCCGAAGAGTGTGAAAAGAGGTGATGGGTTTATTCAAGGAAAATGGGAGTTCTTAATACAGGCAATTAAAAAACCAAATCAATCAGGACATATTAATCCACAGGGAAACTGGAGACAGTGGTGCTCATAAAACTGTCACTTGTCAATACTTACCTTCTTGTCATACATGAAAAGTCAAGTTGTGGCATTGCAACTGCAATGGAAGGAAAAGTGGAACCTCTCAGACACGCAAGCTTGAATCACGGGGCAAGAGCCTTGCTTACCAGAGCAGGTACCATTTTGGGCTGCACCAGTTATGATTCAAGATCTCGGCAGTCTGCTGAGCAGATCATGTCCCAAACTGCTCAGAGAGGTTGGGCTCAACTCCACCAAGGGCCTGCAAAACCCCTTGGCTTGAACCTGGAGGAAGCAACCATGAGTTGGGTTGGCCCTCACTGATGCCAAAAAGGACTTTAGCCTGGATGTCTCCAGGGAGCGGGAGTGGAGGCACTGCTGTGCAGCATGAGCTGCGATATCAGAATCCAGCCCTTTGCTAGTCTGGGGTGATGGAGGTGGGATGGCCTTGCAAGACAAGCAAGCACAAATGGCTAACAAAGCAAGATAAATATGGGACATAAATATGTGACGGTGCAGGAGGCGGTACCGTAAACTTGCTTTATTGCCACTTGTCTGCAAAGGCCAACATAACTCACTCCCTTCGCCTCTCTCTGTCATTCATGAATAATGAGATTGCCCAAACACATGCCAATAAAAACCTCCTCACGCCCTGCACTGAGCGGTGTGAATGCTATCCTGGGTGAGGAAATAAAGGAACAGGGATTTTTAATAATGATCAATCCCCTGCTCTCCATATCCTGAATGTCTGAGGTAGTGTTTCCTGATTACCGATGCAATCTGATCTTTCATGCTAGTTCCTACACAGCTGCTCTCTGACTTAACCCCTGTCTTAAAAGGTCTTCAGGAGCTCCTTCAGGAGTGACGGGAGTACAGCTGAGCCCAGCTCCCGCAGGCAGAGGTCCATGGTGTTTCGTAAGCAGCTCACAAGCGCAGCCCGTGCTGTGGGCTGAGCAGGTCTGTGCACATGCAGTCAGCACAACGCCGTTACCCAAGAAAGCATCCTGGGGGCTGAATTAGTCTATCCTGCCTCTCTGAAGGGTTAATGTGGCTTTGGACTTGTTTTGGCTTGCAGCAAGCCGTGCAGGTGTCCTTGCAGAGCCAGGCTCTGCCCAGGGCCACTGACCAGGGATTGACCCATGCCTCCAGCGGGAGCAGGGAATCCGCCCCGTGGTTTGAGATGCATATTGAATAGCTAGCACCTAGTGCCTCGGGTACTGGCAGACAAGAGGTTAATACTTACCACCCTTTTGTTGAACTTCAGCTTCTTCTCACCTGCCCCAGAGGACCATGAATTTGGGTGGTGTCCCCCTCCCTCCCTGCCCTGGCCAGCCACATCCCCACAGCCCGCTCCAGCCCCCCCGTAAGCCGACATCCAGCAGGAAACGTGACGGGAAGGCATGCGTGGGGCTGACTGTGCCCGAGCCAGAGGGGAGGGATCTGGGTCAGGCTTGTGGCTACGCAAAGCCACGGGGAGAGGTTTCTGCTGCCTGCAGCAGGGCTGCGCTCCCCGGCCCATCGCTCTGGCGCATGGACGTGTGGCCATGCCAGAGCCCACATCGACTGGGGATTTTCCCTGAGGGGAAAGCCACCGCGGAGACGGGACGTCTCTTCCCCGGCGCTCGCAGCCCAAGCCAGGCAGCCCTCGCCGGAGGCAGAGCCAGGGTCACGCACTCCCTGCCTCCCCCTCACTGCCAAAGGGCAGAGCGAGAAAAAGACAGTGGAATGGGGAATGTGGGTCAGCAAAGAGAGACAGAGCCTTTTTCCAGAGCCCATGAGGGAAAACTGCTGTAACCCCGTGCACAGGGCATCGATGGGCAGCCGGGTGATGTAAGGCAGAGAGCTGGTCCCCACAGCTAATCCCCTTTCTTCCTGTCACAAACCGGCACTTCTGTGTCACCATGGTCACAGGGAAAAAGGAAAGCAGGCGGTTCTTGTTGCCCTCCCATTACTGGGCGACACGGCAGCATTTCCCCAGTTTGCCCAGGCTGCATCACCCGACAACGTCGCTGCGCTGCTCCATCTGGGCTGAGAGCTGGAAGCTGTAAATCAAGGTGTCCAGGGGAAGCCGTAAGGGGATAAAGCATCCACAATAAAATTTCTCTGACAAGTAGTCACAGCTGAGGTATCGCTTGATGAATGGCAGCAAAATCCCCCACGCAAGGCAATGGATTCTCCATGGCTGTGAGCAGACTGAACTCTGTTGAGGTTGTCAGGGCTTTAGGACATCTGCCACTTCAGCAGGCACGTGTGAGGACGTCCCCAGCCCAGACCTGACACCACTCTTGGCAGGAGCAGCACAGGTAGCTTTCTCTTCCAGCTGCCTCCAGCTAAGGAGACCTGACTTTGTCATTAAGCCCTCAAGCACAGAGGCATCTGTTTTAGTCCCACCTTGGGCACTTTGCTCTTCTCCACCTCCCAGTCCACGCAGGTAAAAAAAAAATGGTAGTTGCCTCATCTCTCTGGGGTGATCCCTCCAGAGCAGAGCCTACAAGCCATGCCAGTTGCAATGGGGGCCTCAGAATGGTTTAATCTCTCCATGTTGGTGTATAACAAATTACAGTAAGTGTTAAAAAAGTGGTGATAGAGGAACTGTGACATCTACACCACATGCCAGGACATGGGGCACTCACCTCATCAGATTATGTGCCCTAGAACTGGAGCCAACACCAACGCTGAGCTCTGTCACTTCCCTATGCATCGGAATGGGCTGGTTCCCAAGGGTGAGCTCGAGAGATACAGGAGAAAGCTCATGTCCTGATTAAAGCCAAGCACACCAAGGGTTATTTTCAGGATGGTGGGAATGTCCTCCGTCTCCTGGGACAATCTCCAGCCAAATCAGGATGTACAGCCACACTGTAATAAAAACTCATCCTCATTTATGACCAGTTCATAAATGTTGCAGCAGGAGCTGTAACAGAGAAAGTAATGCCAGATATGGCTTGGAAAAAAATAATTAGGTCAGAGCTTTCCATTTCTCTTTGGTTTCCTAGAGATACCAGGAATTTCAAGAGAAGAGGTACATCTCACATATCCTGGTACTCTGCATGCTGAGCATCAGCCCTAAGAATTATTTAGGCCATAGAACTGAGGTTGTCATGGGAAGTTTCCCAGAATGGAAGTATTGCACCTCAAGTCCAAAATCACTTACAGTATCTCAAAAATAAAATACTGGTGCCTAAATCCACTCAACTGGAGTAGATATAGGGTTGGGTTTACTTTGTTTGCTTGTTTTCTACTTTGAAATTTTTCAAATAAAACATAAACTGTGGTTTTAGTCAAACATTTCTAGGAGAATTGTTGGGATTTTGGTAAAAGTTCCTGCTTTTGAGATTTTGTCAGCTTTATACTGAGCAGGACTCACTGGTGGTTCTCGCTGGCAAAAGGCAACAATACATCACAGAGTCCATTGCTCATGGCACATAGTCTGCTTGTGTATCTCAGCCCACAGTGCGGGGAAGGAGCAGAATACAACCCTCCAAAAGCTACCACAGCTCCAGACCTGTCCAGACCTGTTCACCAAATGTGAGACTTTGAGTAAGTGAGTCTTGTCACAGGTACACCTGTGTTTGTAATGCTGCATTTTGGTCCATTTTTTTCCCCTCTCCAGCTTTATGTGCCACACAGAACTTAATCCTCCATCTGGGTGACACCAGTACCTGACACTGCCTGGACAGATAGGTCCCACTGGAAGCCTGTTGTCACCTAGGTACGGTACCAAGACCCTGACTTAGTCATGTCACCAACATCCCCATGTTGCTCTTACCAGACCCAATGCAGAATTGTCTCATACATTGGGGAGGAAGGTTCCTGAGACGTGAGTCCCATTTTTCAGCTCAAGAGTTCAGTGCTCAGCAGACATGTTTGATAAAAGACAGGAACTTACAAAAAAACAGTTGCTTCTCACTAAAAAATGTATGTTTAAACCTCATTTCTGCTTGGAAAAGACCTAGTGTCATTTTGTGACTGGCTGTGGATGATGCATAATTCAAGCACGCTGGAAAACCAGTCTGGTCTGCACTAAGGGAGAAAAATGTACATTACAATTGAGGGCTTTCCACTCATATCTCCTTTTCTGCAAGACCCAGCCACAGAACAAAAGATCACTGTGTTACACAATACAGCCACATGGCACTCAGAGTTTACATGCTATGGTGATACTCTAGAGACAGCCTGCACATAGCAGAAGGCTATAACAAACACTAATGCAAGACAATCCCATTCATTTCAATGAGACTCTTCTCAAAGAAAATAAAAAAAAAAATCCAGAGATGAAGGAAGAAACACCCAGATGACATTTGGATCAGGTCCTATTTTAGGTTCTCTTTGCAGGAGCTCTTGGCTGCATTTAGATTCACCTGTAGATGCATCATCCAACATGGCACATGCCTTTCTGACGGTGCAGCCACCTGGGTAGAGATGTGTTGAAGAAACTCTCAGCTGCCCACATAGAGGGTTTCATCGTCAGAGCAGCCAAAGCACACGGCGATGAAGGGAACAGAGCATGCATTTGATGCACAGGGTGTCTGTGTCCCTGCAAGTGACCTGGCCAATTCACCCCAAGAGAGAGGCCCTTTGATGACATTTGGATGAGGTCTTATTTTAGGCTCTGTTTACTGGAGCGGAGATCTAGGCTGCATCGTGTGATGCCCAGATACCCAGATGAGGGACCTTTTGAAGAGAGTGGAAGTCACTATTTGAGTGCCATGAGCTGCTAAGCAGTATGTAGGAGCTACAGTAAGTTACCAAGCTTCCTCAGTTCCCTCCTTTCCCAGATCAGGACAAGCTTTGTGCAGGACTGAACTGACCTTGTACTTCCATCCCTTAGTATTCCACTCTCACTGTGCCCTTCCCTGCTTAAGGTTCCAACCAACAGTGACAGCACATAATTTAAGATAGGGGAAGGGTGACTTTTCCTAAGCATTCGGTCTTTCTGAGATTTAATACAGATGACAAACCTCATCAGGATGAAGATCTGGGCTTTCTTGTGCATGACCCTAAAACAGTGCAGGTGGTTTCAAGGGCCACCCCACAAATGCTCCTTATTTTCTAAGTTCATCTGAGGGCTACCACTTTTACACATACCCCAGCAGATGGACTAACACCCTCTGGAGCCAAAAATGGTTCCTGCTGCAGCCACAGTAAGAGCTATAAAACTGGGGACATAATAAGCTTGCATCCTTGGCAGAGGGCACAGAGGTAAAATTGTTAGCAAGCATCAAGCAGGGGTTACAGCACCTCAAGTCCTCAAATACTCCTGATTGGTGTGACAGCCACCACCTTGGTCGATACCAGTGTCTGCCCAGGGAGCCGAGGTGCGTGAACAACTAAACCAGGGATCAGCTCAGGCACTCAGGAGCATCTCAGCTGTGCTTCATAACAGGCAATACTGGAGAATTATATCCTTTTGACAGACATTGAGTTGGACCTGTAATCCAAAAGCTGTCACTGCTACAGAAACTGCTACACAGGAAAAAAAGTCACACGGCTGTTACCCTTTAGCACTTTGGCTTTATCTTCACAGGAACTTGCCTTCCTGCTAATATCGATTAAATCAACACTGACAAGCAGCCTGATGGAGTCTAACAATGTCAGACAGTTGGAGAGCTGCTCTGATGATGTTTAAAACACCCAGTACAATTTTGGGGGATTTTGGATTTGGTTTAATGCAGAGGACAGGGCCAACCCAAAGCAAATGAGAATAAGGGAGACCTGGCAATTTCCAAGCATCTTTACCTATATCTGTATTTTTTCCCATACATTTATATGCATTTAAAGTCTGCAGCCAAAGTGGGAAATTCCTAGAAATGCCTCTTACCCTTTAACACCTTGCAAATGCAATCTCTGTCTCCATGGTATTTTTGCCTGGTCATCATCACATCAGCAACTGGAGTACATGGAGCTACATTTAGACATCCCACTGCAGATGCAGCCCCGAGCCTTTGCAATGGCAGAGGGATTGGCCTGTAACAGTTAAGTCATGTAGCCTGGATTCCAAAGAGAGAAGGTGGTCTTTCCTTTGGGGCATTAAAAGTGTCCTGGGCTCTTTGATGGGATCTGTCTATTCCACATGAGGTCAAACCCTCTCATGAAGTCAAACAGTTGCTGTTTTCAAAAGGGGTGATTGCAGTAACCAGCCTTGAAGACACAGCTGCCACTTCCAAGCTGGTGGAAGAGGTTATCAGAGATGGTCGTCTCTAAAGTGTCCATTCAGTGGGGTTTGTCTGAGCTGGGCATCTGAAAATGCTTCAGTACTTTTCCTTGGACTAAAGAGAAGATCCAGGTTGGCACTACTCTACTGAATTTAGTATTATTTTGATGCCTGGCCACAGTCTGTTTCTAATAACTGTCCATGAAAGATGCAGCCCTGATCATATGTTGGAGTTATTTTGGTGTTGGCCAGTAGAAGGAGGATTAGGATTGGTCTTGGAAGCACTTTTGTATCCCCTTTTACTGTTGTTGCACTACGTAGCCTTGGTAAACTCACCCAACACTTTTTCCTCCCCATCTCATTCACAAGATGAAGGTTGCACCGCTCCATCTTCCCAAGACATGTCCTCTTTCAATGCTAGGCTTTATTGTTGTTGATATTTTTCCTGTGTTGTCAGATAAAATGCTAAAAGGCTGCATCTTGGGGAAAGAAGGGACAAAGTATGAGGACCCTGTTCTGCTTGGGTTTATAACTTCTTGTATATGCAACAATTGGTGTAATTCAAATAAAAGAGGGGGCTGGAGGAGAATTCCAGCCTAATTACACAGTACAATGGTGCTGTGCTGCTTCTGGGAGACCAGCCAGGCATCTGGAAAGAGGTTCAACTCCCAACAGGGGGGAGCTGACAGGACAAAGGAGAGAAGGCTAGGGAGTAAGTGGGACAGAAAATACAACCAGAGGAGGGTGGCCCAGCTTCAACCAGGAAATGTCAGTATTACCAACACCAGGCAGCATGGACACAACAGCCAGGTGGCCAATCTCAGAGGTAAATCTGGGTCATAGCAGTTTGAATTCAGGTGCCTTGGGCTGCCCTTTAACCTTGCTGAAAGCCTTGCATCAGGAGCACACGCAATTCACAGCTGAGCTGCTCACTTGTCATGGGCCACCTTGGAGGCCATTTCAAACAGTCATCCCAACACACTGCCTAGGATCTCTGCTTCCTCTCCCATAATGCAACAGCTCTACACGTTCAGTGGGAACCAGCCTTGTCTGCATCTCATGCCCTGTTAAAATTATTAACACCTCATGCTGATAAAATTATCTCCCAGCTTCTCCCCCTTGGACAGATCACCACCCCTTCTTGCACAAATACCGAGGGCAGAGGTGGGACTACAGGATGAGCTTCCCCACATTCCCCCTACATCCATGAGGCTTCCCTGGCCGAGAGCAGCAGCTGGGAATGGTTAGTAGACACTGAACTCATGTCCCTTCCAGACAAGGGGTGGTCTTCTCTTTCTTGGCATACAAAGCAGCAGAAGAGGGTGCCCTGGCAGCTGCTGCTTGAAAACACTGCTTAAATGACTGTGAAGAGCCAGATGGACTTCAGCCCTGAAGACTTGAGTGCCCTATTTAGCCACAGAGGGGGGACGCAGCGAGTGATTGCAGATTTTGCGTGCGGGCTGTCTCAGTATTCTCCAGCCCTGGTTTGGAGGACTCCATCCAGGCTGGATCTCCAGATCCATTCAGACCTGCCAACAAACTGCCAGAACAAGGTTGGGGAGCTGAACAACAAGGATCCAACCCATTTCCCCAGCCTTCAGATGGTAACAATCCTTCCCTGCCCACGAGCCCACAAGCAGGAGAGGGGAAAGGCTCCAGATTTCATTCTTAATCCTCCAAGCTATTCCTACTACCCCCATTCCCCAGCATTAGGAAGGGCAACGTTCCCTTATATGGTCAAGAAAAAGTGGAGAATATCTGCAATACATTCTGACATCTGTGCTCAGCCGAGCCTGGCCAGCATGTCCCTGTGAATGCAGAGGTCATAACTGCCAAGAGCTGTGGAGCAAAATGCCTCCGCCCTGCTGTGAAAAGGCAGGCAAGGGGGATAAACAGATACGGGTGGAAACATTGCAAAATGGATCGCGTTAAGCAACGCTGCTCATGGGTTTATGGTATCTGATCTGGGATGTTTTCCCGTGCAAGCCTGGAGCCCGGTGGGAAAAGGCAACTTGCAAATGTGAAAACAACAGTAAGAAAATGCTGCAAGGCTAAGTCCTGGAGAAGTAACTAAAATGGGGCATGTAGACCCCCGAAGCATCCAAAAGAAAACTGGTCCTGCTTACTAAGACAAATAGGTGCAGTTTCCCCTAACGAAGTTCTCCAACATCTTCTTGCTGGATATGAAGTTCAAGGTTTTAAACTGTGGAGGCTTAGAAGAAAGAAGGAGGGCTCAGACAGGCTTTTCAGGGAACAAGGGACAAGACCATTGGGAAAATCCTTCCAACAGCGAGCATTAGGGCTATAAAAGAGGGAGATGTTGCCACATTCTTCTGCTGAAGGAGAAATAAATGCCACTTTGGAGTTTTAAGTACCAATACCTGTGCCATCTGATGCACAAGAGCATGACCCATGTGAAAGGTTGCCCAGGTGTTTGTCTGATGCTAAAGTTCTTAACAACATTGGTTTCTTCCACCTAGTTGTCCTACTTTCTTTCAGCCAGGATCAGATGTTCAACAGATGGATCTAGTTTTTGCAGGACCCTTGTATGCACATCAAGGAGAACTAAGTATGTTTTTAAACATAATCCCCAAGTCTGAGAGGCCTCTGGGCTAACAAAAAGTCAGTCTGTAGTCCTGAAGACATGGCTTGTATTGCATCCATATAGTGAAATCCAGAGCAATGTGGCCACGTCCAAACCAGACTCAAGCATTGCCCAGGGTCACGCTACCCCAGGACAAAACAGTGCCAAGGTGCATGCTGATAATGAAAATGTGCTTGGTTGTCACCTGCTGGTTTCAAAAAAGGGTCTTACCAAGACACAAGGCTCTCCCTCCTACCACCTTGGCTTTGGCTCTGCAGCCAAAATGCCCCAAGGCAATGGTGCAGGGAGGAGGCCATTAGGCACCAGGGCAGCAAGCTGGGCTCAAAGACACTTTGGGTTTCCTTCCTGCCTCCCACTTGCAGCCCTGTCAGAGAATGCTCCAGGTCCAAGGACCAGTCTGGGATCCCAGGTTGCTAAGGTTGGGCTGGGACTGAGGAAGGGGGCTGAGGCATGGATAGGAGGACACAGACACCACCTCATCCTGATTACCCCAAATTTCTTTCTTCTGTTGAACATTTGGATTTGACCTGGGATGAGACAGTGGAGAAGACTGATCTGTTTAAATCACTTGTAGCTGACAAAAAAGGAAGCCAATAGTTTCAGAGCCTGGCAGTGCTGCTCACAAGCCCCCTCACCTACTCCAGCTCCAAGAAGCTATGGATGCTCTGGAAATCGGAGTCTTTCTGTGTCAAGCTCCATATCTGAAGATCTAAATAGATCTAAACTCTGATTTTCAAAGGTGCCAAACACCTTTAGCTTCTTCTTCCTAATGGCTTTAGTTGATCCTTCAAAAAACCCTTTAACATGTAGCTAGTGTTTGTGGAGCATCCTTTCCAGAACACAGCTTTATACACCAGAAAATGGTCTGATTTTCAGGAAAGGCCTTTCCTCCCATACAGCAGTTTCTGCAAGACAGACATCTTAAAAGCATCTTGATTCAATAGTCTTTAAAAAAAAAAAAAATACCAGGCAGTAACCCATCAAATGTCACCCAGCAGTCACAAAAATAACCCCATATCCCTACATCCTAGAGACTGTGCGGCCCTAGGAAAACTTAAAGCCCTACTGTCATGATGAAAAATACCCAACTGCTTTAATTTTCTACTGAAGTTGTATAAAGAAATGTTGCTGGCAGCATGCTCTGTGCCCTTCTCCAGGTCAGCCCTGCTCTCGGTATTAACATTTTGCCCCTTTCTGCCAGTTCTGTAGCAAAAGCATCCCTGTCCAAACACATGGAGGAAAAACTGCTTACCCCGTGTTGAAACAGAGGCGGTGGGACAAAGATGCACGGGAAAAAAATGCGCACTGGCTAATTGGGCTCTATTTATAAGTAGGTAACTAAGTGCAGCTGCAACACTCCCTGCTCTCATAGCTGCAATGAGAGACAAAACAGGTTCCCATTGTACAGATGTCCCTTAACTCTGTAGTCCTCTGGGGACAGTCTGTCTGGAAACAGCCTTACAGCATCCCTTGAAGGGGGGTGGAGGAAGAACAGCAGACTCCAACACAGGAGACTGCATCCAGGCCCCAAGAGTGAGCCGACACAGGAAGGGAATATCAGGACTGTCTGTATACTACCACTGCTGTGCAGCTTGGACATCCAGGCCATCGTTCAGACACCAGGTATGGAGCACTTGGACATAGCAGTGAATAAAAAGTACCTTTTACTGCCAGTGTCATGACGTTTCTGTGCACTGCAGGTCAGCCTGGAGGTCAGGGGTCCTGTAGTCTCCATCTCCAGAGCATGGCTGGGATACAGGCAACAGCAGGTAACAGCCTCCTCATGAAAAGAACACTAGGCAGGAAATTACCTGTATTAAAAGGACACAGACAGGGTGTTTTCCCAACCTCTGGCAGCTTTCTTACCTGTTCTGCCTCCTCCTTGGTGGTGGGAAGTCTAGATGTTTGGTGTGCTCACTGCACCCCCTCTGCCGCTGCACCCACTAGGGCAGTGAGACAAAATGTGTCCCCTCTCCCTTCACAGGTTCCCACCTGCTATTTTTTAACCAAATTTCCCCAGGATCCATCAATTCTGTTGTAGTCAGGCAGGATCCCAGCAATGCCATTTGGATACGTCTGTGTTTCTCACATCATCAAAACCAATGACATATCTCAGAGCCAAGCTCCTCTGAGATACCCTCTGAAAATCTCTCGGATCCTGGAGACACTCCCTATTTTGTATAAATATGATTTAATTACTCTGTGAGAGGCTCTGGAAATCCTGCAAGGATGAAGCTCCCTGCAGCTGAGTGCCTTGCAAACACATATGGAAATGAGTTCCCTGCTTTAAAGACCTTCACCCAGCCTTCTCCAGCTGGTGGGGTGAAGAGGAGAGAAATGCCCGCAAAGGAGGAAATGCTCCCCAAAAGTAAGGTGGAAGCGCCCTCTTGTGTCATCGGAGGAGGCCAAGTGGGTTTATTATCGAAAAACAGGTGGGTGCACACGCCGCTTCACACAAGTTGGGAACACCATTGCTACCTAAAGAAGATGGAGAAACAGGAGTTCTCCCAGTGTGACAGCATAGTCCTGGGAGAAGCTCCATCTCTTGCTATAGAATGCGGTGGAAAGGACAATGCAGAGGCAACACCACCTGCACCACACCATTGGGAAACCCAGCACAGAGCTCACCATGCTTCACCGACGTGTCCTCGAGCAGAGGGAGAAAAGTGCCAGATGGAGGACAGTGAGGGGATCTGGGAAAATAAATTGCACAGAAAGTTAAAATTAACTGGAAAGGTTTTTTTTAAAAAAACATATTTTTGCCTTCTAGATCCTTTCCAGAACGGGATGTGGTTGAGAGACTGGCTTATGACATCTTCCAAAAGAGCTTTTACTCCCTGAACAAGCCAAGGTTGCATTGGTGCTTCCCACTCCCCAGATGCTTTCCCTCTGCTTGGCATGGTGCTCCTCCGGGGACAAGGACAGCAGGGAAGTGTACGGCACCAACAGCATCCATCCATGGAAAAGGGCTCCAACCAAGGTGCCTTGTCCCTGGACACACACACCTTTGCAGGCAGGACCCTTGATCCTCAACAGAAGAAATATCTCACAGGGTCTGTCCCCTTCGCTCACCCAGCTGCGGGTGTGATGCACCAGGGAGAGCAGGTAGTGGATGTGGGTCTCCATGCGTGGGCAGCAGACAGCTCTGGGCAGGTGGTTCAGGACAACTCCCACAGCAGAAAGATCTACTTGGAATACCACTATTTGGAAACAATAATTCAACAGCCTACAATTCAACTGGACCGCCCTCTTTGGTCAGACAAACTCCCCTGAAGCGCCTTGGGTGTATCCTTGGCTGTCTCACAAGAGACCCTCTGAAGTCAGGGGAGCAGCGGATGCTCAGTCCTGCAGGATAAAGAGATCACAGCAACCCAAAGGGAACAAAAAATACTGACTATGGAAAACACATGCAAACTCTTTGGCAAACACTGTATTTAGAGTATTTACCTTTCAAGGCGTGAAGAAGAGACAAAGAACAGGGTTGTAAACAAAGAAATGAAACTCAGATACGCAAAGAGGTCACAAGCAAGGTGAGGGCAGAACACAGCAGGGGTTTGAGCCTCTGCAGCTGAGGGTTTATTCACACAACCCGTACCCACAAGTAATCCTCAGTTTGCCGTACAGATAGCAAAGTACCTGGCTGAGCAGACAGCAGCATCGCCAGACCTACCTCCCCCCGCCACCGGGATCTGCGCTCGCCCACTCCCCTCCACCGAAAGCCTGCAGTCCCCACAGGATTTTGTCTTGTCAGAGGCACATGAAGCTCCTGAGGACACGTGCTGTACCGTGCCTGCCGACGCAGTCTTCCATATGTCCCCAGGTTGCTGTAGACAGACGACCCCTCTCCTGGTGGGGACGTCCCTGGGGCTCCACGCGTTTGACAGCTGCCTGGGCGTGTATTCGGAGCCACGGACATCCCGTGCTGCGGGATGCACGCAGGCAGCCTCTGAATCCTTTAATGCACCGTTCCTCCTCACCAGAGATCACGTTCTGTGGTGGCACCGTGGCCTGGGAGGTTTCAGACTTCACAGATCTTTCTTTACAGGAAAAGAAGGGCTGGAAGAGATCTCTTATTTTTACCTTTCCTGCCTTTCAAAGACTAGCAGAAACACCCGGCCGTTCATAATAACAATAATAATAATACTGAATAAGTCTTACTTAGATCTCACTTTGGTATGCAAACATGTCCTCCTCATTGGCATCTTTCCAAAGGCTCGGGCAGATATGAAGCTAGACCTATTTCTTAGCAGTTGCATCGAGCCGGCAATGTGAAGACCTTCAAGATAAACACACAGGGCTTCAGGAATATAGCTCCTCAGCGGGGGTTTGCAGGCACTGAAAGTCTAATAAAACTGATACTTTCGGTATCAGTTCAGCTGTAGCCTGCAAGCCCTTGCAGCCTGCTGCAGAAAACAGCACAGGTTTGCACCTTTCAACCTTTCATTCTGGTATCTGATCCTGAAGGTTGAAAGTGGAAGGCCTAGTGGAAAAAAATGCTGATTATAGGGCTAAGGGGAGCGGTTTTGAGTCCTGATGCATGTGAGACTGACGCAATTCTGCCCCAGTCCCCATCCCCTGGCCCGAACCCCTTTCCCCGCTCCTCACCGCGCGCCAGGAGGGGACTCATCCCGGGGACGAAGGGGAGGCGATGACAGCTGCCCGGCGCCCCGGCCAGCTGGAAGGAGCCTCAGTCGGAGCAGGACTGCCTGGGCTGGGTCCTGGGGAGAGGCCCCAGCACCCCTCGGCACGGCGGGGTCCTTACGTGGCTGTTACGCTCCGGATAACGCTCAGCGCCAGACCCCCAGCTGAAAGCGATGGAGCAATTCGTGCCGCCCGTGCACAGCGCGGGTTTCGGCAGCGGCGCAGTGATGCGGGGCTGGAGCCGCTTCTTGGCCCCTCGCCCGCTTCGCTGAGCCCGGCGCGGGGAGCGTCTCCCCCTCCTCTAGGTTTGTGCCGGCTGACGTTCCCAAGACACATCTTGCGAGATGCCCCACGCATGTGCTGAAGGCTCGCGGTCAGGGCTGGCAGGCAGCAGCGCCGTGCAGCCAGACCCCCGAGCGGCTCCGCAGTGGTCCCGCTCCTCTGAGTCCACGCTTTCAGGTACAAGAGTTTGCGGTGCCAAGAGACTCTAGTGCAGGCATGGATTAAAAAAAACCACACCCTAACGGTCACTGAACCCTTGCACATCTTCCAAACAAGCCAAAAACACACTGCAAACTGTGCGCAAGGGTGCTTTGCCAAGGAGGAGAGGACAGAGATGCTGAAGGGCAGCTGTTGCCTTTCCCCACGCTCTGGCATCAATCAGGGCAGTGAGTATTCTCCAGCTCATTGGAAAAAAGGGGGAAAGCAGAAGCTTTTGCCCCATGTTACGGCTGCACCCAGCTCTGATGTATGCCCACAGAGTACAGCTGCTCGGAATGTGCACACTGTGTAGTTTGCAGACACACTCACAGAGCCCTCCGGTGTCTTAGAGGCAGCCAGGAAATATTTCCTTCTCACAAGAAATGTATTTTTGCTGGTTTTAATTTTCAGAGCTTCCCAGGAGGGAAGATATTTTTCAATGAGAAACTGAAGCCTGAACAATCTGCGGTTTCACATTTTACTGAAGAGGGTAGAAGAAACATCCACCTCCAAACACTTTCATAAAAACATCTCAGGCAATCACCCCTTTTTGCAGGGAAAAGCTTGTGAACGAAAAACATGACCAACCCAAAGGGACACTGCACTCCTGTATGGTCAGAATAAGATGGCTTATTCGTTAAAGATTGAAAAGGCAAAGTCTTTCCTTGAGAAAAGGCGGTGCATGGGACAAGGGGAGTGCTCGGGGTGAGGAGAGTCACACAGCTTTTAGCTGCATGGGCTTATTCATATTAAAAAATTAGAGGTATCTCTGATCCTCCCCTTCCTTCCTTCCTTCCTTCCTTCCTTCCTTCCTTCCTTCCTTCCTTCCTTCCTTCCTTCCTTCCTTCCTTCCTTCCTTCCTTCCTTCCTTCCTTCCTTCCTTCCTTCCTTCCTTCCTTCCTTCCTTCCTTCCTAAAAAATTAGAGGTATCTCTGATCCTCCCCTTCCTTCCTTCCTTCCTTCCTTCCTTCCTTCCTTCCTTCCTTCTTTCCTTTTTTCTTTCTCTCTCTTTCTTTCTTTCTCTTTCTTTCTCTCTTTCTTTCTCTTTCTTTCTCTCTTTCTTTTTCTTTCTTTCTTTCTCTTTTCCTCTCTTCCTCTATTTCTTTCTCTCTTTCTTTCTACCTTCTGTCCCACTCCAGCATTCATTTTTCACTGCCACATAAATGGGCAATTTGTCTTCTCTAATAAATAAGAGAAGTGAAGAGTTAGGGGATGTGGCTGTATGCCAGGGGATGTAGAAAATCCTGGGAGGAATCAGGGGGATTTTGGGGACAGTCGTTTCCCTCCGAGAGCAGCTGGGGGAAGCCTGGGGCGCTGCTCCGCAGGCACGGCTGCAGCAGCGTATCCCGCTCTGCAGGGAAGACCCACGTCCCCCTCCCCAGCGTCAGCACGGAGGCCCAGTGGTGCGGCTGGTCACATCACTGGGTCCAGGAGGGGCGAGTTTGGCTCAGGATTCACCCAGGTGGAGACAGCCCTGGAGACGGGCACAGAATCCACCTGGGAACAGGGCAAAGCAGGTTTTAAGCAGCAGCGCTTCGGGGGAGAGAAGTCACGTCCTGGAGAGGAGGAGCTCACTTCCCCGGGGTCAAGCGGCACCGCAAGAGCCTGTGAGCACTGAGAGGAGCCCGGCGAGGTGCAGTGTCTGTCCATGGTGAGGACGACCTCAGGATGTTTCATGCAGATGGGAACGCTGCAATGCGTCTGGGTGAGGCCATCATCAGGCCGTTGCCCGAGGACTGCTCTGCTCCATGCGGAGATGGGCTGTGGCTGAGTGCAACCCCAACCCTGGAAGCACAGCCCTGCTGCTATCCCTCAGCTTGGTCCCCTGCGTGTCATGAGGCAGTCAACGCCGGGGCAGCACAAGGTCCCCACTGCATGATATCGGGGAGTTTCTGGTACCAGACAGACCTTGGGGGCGGTTAAGGAAACACGATCAGAAAACTCCAGTTTGCCAAAGCAAAGGTCGTTTCTGGGAAGGGTTGGTTGCAAGAACAGTCTTGATTCGAAAATATATTTTAACTGTGTCTCATGATCAAATTGTTTCTTTGGCACCTTCAAAGCACCATGGGACCTGAGTCCTCCTTCCTTTATGCGGAGTCTAAGTGACATTGCTCATCTCAAAAAATCTTGTATCTAGAAGTTCTGGTTATTTTCCACTCACAAACCCCATCGGGTCCTGTAGGCTATGCAGATGTTATTCTCAAAATCAGACCCTGAAACTCTGAGACTAAGGCTATCAGAAACCTTCCCTCCTTTTGAGTATGTTGGGCCCGGTGTTTCATTTTCTTACAGTCCAGGGTAAAATGCACCTTCACACACCCTGCTTGCTTATGGCAACACCGATGTCCTGAGGGCCACATCTTAACTCCACTGAAGTCCAAGGTGTGCTGTGTTTCATGTCAAGGTCTCTGAGAAAGCTGAGGCCAAAGAGGAGCTGGAGTTGGCCTTATGTTGTCCCCACACCCTGAACCCTACAACCTTGGCCATCTCTACAACTCAACCTCCACCTAAACCTGAGACTGTGGAGTCTGAAAAACTTCAACTTTTGGATCTCTTTCTTTCCTTGAGGAAGCCAGAGGCTGTCTTACTTCTTGAAGTGGAAATTACCAAATATCCTACCATGGTATTTCCAGCCATCACAAAAGCCAGCCACTACAGAGGTTTCCCAAGAAAAGCCAGCCTCCCAAGCTTTCCACCCTGAATGAAAAAATTGGAAAAAAGACCACAATCTGCAGCAAGGAGCATTCAAAGGGAGTGTGCATCCATGGAGGTTCTTGCAGCAGTTTTCCTGTGCTTGCTCCCACAGACCAAGCATTTATGTTTCAACATGCCGGGGTAAAACTGGAGCCCCTCACTCCTGGGGGGGCAAGGGCAGCCCGGGCGAACGTGCACGTGAGCTCCCTCCCCAGCATGTGTGGTGCCATGGAAGCTCATTAAAATGGACCAAGTGATGTGCCAGCTGTAAATGCAAAGACAGGTCTTTTCAAATAAGCCCCATTAGTTCCACATGTGCATTTGATAGATAATTTTTTGGTTACTTAACATGAAACCAATAATTATGGAAATGACTGTGAGGATCCAGATACTCTCCGCAAGAAAAAGATGGAGAGCGGAGAGAAAGCAATACCAGAGACTTTGCAGGGATTTTTCCTCCCCTAACACACCCGTCCTTAGTAAACTGCTAGTGCAGAGCCCTACCCAGCAGACGGAAGGAAAGAAATTGGCTCTGCCAGCATCAGCTCCCTGGAGCTGCACAGTGCCTTCAGCTACAGGATTAAACACTCGCTATGCAACCACAGACACAACCCTGATGCCACACGGGCAAACAGCTCCCTTCACCCCCCAAAAATAGGGAGAATTTTTGCTTGGGAAAGTGCAAAATCTGGCTCTTCTCCACTGCTTGTAGCCAGTTTGCTATAAATTGCCTGACAAGGGATCAAATCTGGAGGAGACGTACATCACAACCAGCATATTTCAGAAAACCATTTATGCATCAATCTGTTTATAACAAATAGCAGATCTCTATTCACACCCAAGTTGATTTATTCCCTCTCGTGCTCGCTCGCACCCTGCACCATCCCACCATCCCCGCACACAGCCATCTGACAAGCAGGGCACAAACGTGCGTGCAGCAAAGCAGCACAGGCTGGGCACATGGGGGAAAAAAAGGGGGAACACGCACGTTTTTAGTGGGAATACAGCTATCAAAACAACATCATACAACTCCAAAAAACAAAGAAGAAAAAAAAAATAGAGGTGGTTATGTAAACTGCTATCCCTGTCTGGTCAGCACAAATTTCATGTGGGCTTAGGTCAGTCCATTTGACACAGCTAGAAATAATTGTCTGTGTTAACCATTAGTAGCTCCGAGTTCAAGGTTCCCCGCTAGCTGCCTCTGTGCCCTGCCTGTACTCCCTCTGCCTGCCTCACGTGCTGCCTGCCTGCTGCCTACTGCCCAGGCAAGGTGCAGGCAGCGTTGCCCACCCCTGCCCATGTCCATGTTGGAGAGCTCGGACATCTCGGCAGGAGATGCAACACCCAACTGGGTGCCCTGCCCTGCCCCGGCCAGCCAAACCAAGTGCCCTCAGGGTCCCCACAGGGTGTCTGACCATAGCAAACAAAACCAAAAAGCAGACCTTATTGTTCCCAGTGTGATGGTCAGGAGATGTCCTGGGCAGGCAATAAAGCCTTGTAGTGCCTGGAATAAAACTCCAGCCCCTTGCCTGGAGAAGGCCTGCGCTGCAACCACAGGACAAGGAAGGATGGATGGCTCTAACAGGTAGAGTTGTGACACTACCGAGGAACACGCCAGGGGTATCACTTTGCTGCCCAGAATCATGGAAGCATCTGGAGGACTTTCCAGCTCCCTTCTCATTTTCTGCAGGCAAATTCCCATTGCTTGAGGGGAAAGGGTGTGAATTGGCCACTTATCACAATGAGGAGAGAAAGTGCAGCCTGGCTTCTTAAAACCTCTCGCCTATCTTCTCTCCCAGAGTGAGACCGGACAGAGGGTCCTTGGGACGGAGGCACACCTAAGTAACGTGGTCATTTCCGCCTTTCTGCGGGAAACAGAGGAGGTATTTGCAGCTGACTGCTCTTTCTAGATTGGCACACTAGGTCACCATGTTTTATTTAAAGTTAGGGACATCTGGAAAGGCCTTTCCAGGAGCACAGTCAGTGCTGAACTCTTTGGTCCCCTTGGACAACAGGAGCAGAGCAATCAAAAGAAAACCTGTGTCCCAAACAGGGCAAGTGTTGCTCGGGCTGGTGACTGGAAAGAGCATTTGGGGGCCACAGAGGAACATGAAGAGAAGGGTCCTCACAGCACCTCTTTGCCCCATCTCCTCCACCTGGGGAAACTGCTGAAGCTCAAAAATCATGTCCCATCAAAGCTGCCAGTTTCTACAAGACACCTCTTCCAACTTCTCACAGGGCAAGACACAAACCCCAAGAGTCTTCGAGAGTAATGATTACCCTTCCTTGATCGTGGGAGGAAAAATTGTTTTGGGGACTGGTGCATCCAGTCTCTCCATCCTCTAACCAGTCCCCCACTGCCATGATTTGGCACCTGGAGGCAAGTCAACCTGATTCAGGCACCTTTCTACACAAACCAGTGGAACTACTTATAGCAGCATGAAAATAATGCAACGAGAGGCGAAGCAGGGAATAGGATTTTGGGGATTTTGTCCTGGGCAGCGGGGACTAGGGGGGTCAGATAGGGCAGCTCAGTGGTGTACAGGTGTGCGCAGCTCTAACCCATTTCTCTCTCTCTGGACTGGGACTCACCTCTTCTTCTCAGCTCACAGAAACTGCTCGGCATGAGCAATTCATTCCCATCTTCCCGCAGATGCTTTCCAACAGAGCAAACCCAGTGCACCGCTAATAGTGAAGACTAAAATCACTGTGAGTTGAGCAAGGCCCCCAACAGAGACAGTAGCTGAAGAACCAGCCTAAGGCTCTGTAATCCTGGCAAAAACAGTTTCAAAACACACTTTATCTAGCGGGTGTGCCTTAGAGCTATGCAGAGAATTGTTTCATGCAGCCTTTTTATGGAGAGAGGAGATGGATAGCAGTAGTGCCCAAAATAATTCACGGGTCTTTTAGCAGCCTCTATTACTCATTATTGGATGGACTGCAATGTTCATTCTTTCATTTTGTCAGCCAAATCCTTCTCCTCTAAACTCAATAACTAACAAGGGTGCATCCCAGTTTCAGAGCCTTGTTTTGCCCATGCGACTAAAATCCTTCTAGCCTCCATCAGACTTGTCTCCTGATAGTCCAGCAGCTACTGAAGTCACTGATATTTTCCCACTACTGTGCAGGGCATCCCACACAATCCTCCAAGAACTGAATCTTGTGCAGTGAGTAACATCCAGCAGGTCAAGGGGACCCTGGGGGCACAGGAGAAGGGTGAAGGGTTCAAGTCTGGCACAAATCTGAGGACGTACAAAGCCGGGGCCGTGCTTTAGGCTGGTTCTTAGGCACTGCTGCAACAAACGCAACTGATAGCATGAGAAGAGTCTACCATAAGAAATCAGACTCACTGTACCCACGGGGTAGAGAGTTAAAATCATTAATGCTCCTCAGTTGTTTTAGATGCTGGAATAAAAGCTCGATAAAGAGGTTTTGTTTCTGAGCTGAATCAGAACACCTGGAGAAGTGCAAGTTATTATTTCAAAAATAAAGACAGGGACACTCAGTTTGTTTATCCAGATCTCTGCTTTGCCCTAACTCACTTGCTCCTCGTCTCAAAGGTTCTTGCTTAGCTTAGGCATTTCTGGGTAAATGATTTCCTAGCTTTTGATGTCAAATGCAGCCCTTCTTGTTCATTATAAACCAACAGACTGTTATCTGCTCTTATTCATGCACTGGCTTTGTTACTTGCTCAACTTTGCAGTGTGCACAGAATAAATCCCCCAAAAGAACTTCACCGAAACCCAGACAAGCAGCTCTGCTTGTGGGTATGGTGCTTTTTGAGAGGACTAAGAGGTTAGCTTTGCCAAACCCTGCCTTTAATCAGACTTAGACATTGCCTAAACTGGATCCCCTCAGACGGTCCTGCCCTTTCTCGCCCCTAACAGTGAAGTATTTCAATTCATTTCATCTGGACCCTGCCTCCCTTAAGGCCTGGCCCACCTTTCATGTTTGCCATCAGGAGCAGTGTATTCCCTAGAGCTGTTGACACCCCGGGGAGATGCTCTCTCCTGCAGCTTATGCAAAACCTCGCCAGCAAAGCCACAAGCACAGGGGACCGCAAGCTGAGCTGAAGAAACTTGCTGGTTTGGAGGACGAATATATGACCTGTGCCAGAACCATCCATTTAGAAGTCCCCATGCAGAGGAGCTCATTTCTGCTCCATACGGGGCAAGCGGGGGATATCGATTCTAGCAGATTTCCACCCAAATCAGAATCTAGCTTTGGATGTAGATGGCTATTTGTGCCCCAGCTGGGATGTGAATTTCCCGGTGTTTTTATGAGGAAGAATGAGACCTCAATAATTGGCAACAGGCTGACAGGAGCAGGGAGGAGGCTTCATATCCTCCGCTCTTCAGTGCCAGCTCTCCAATTCACACCATCCCCATTTGCACATCAGCTTTTAATATTTAATTGCAGCTTTGCCAAGGGACTTTGCCTCCTGTCTTGTAAAGAAGGGGGAGAGGAAGGAGTCAGAAGCGCGGTACTGAAGAGCCCCAAGGAGACTATCAAATGGCAGATCTTGGGTGGAGGAAAGCACTCTAGCATGTAAGTGATTTTACACAAAACCCTCCCAGATCACAGAAGATGGAATGAATTAATATCAGAAAAATCCTGTAAACCCTTAGCAACTGGGGGATGCTGTGCTGATTGTGGGAACTGTTCGGGGTGGGCTGAGAAGACTATTTCCATCCACTGCCTGTACTGTGCTTAAGGAAAAGGGGGGGTGGACGTAAATGGAAAATCAGGGAACACTTCCCTCCTAACAGGCTCATTCTGCCACAGAGCAAATCCCTCGAGGGCGCTTCACCTGGAATTGTTTAATGTTAGATACCACCACAAAAATGGGAAACAATCCCTGGACTGTGGGAGGTGGGAGCCTGTGATCTAACAAATCTGTCTCTTCTCTAACATCATGGGAAATAACCTGGAAAACAAAAAAAGGAAATTTCTAAAACAGTTAGTGAGAAATGTATCTCCCTCCTTCTGGTCTTGATTTCAGATGTCTTAAAAGCATGAGAGGGGAGGCAGAGATTCATAAATTGCTGAATGACACCCCTATCCCACAGAAAATCTACCCCTCTTGAGAGCATCTGGAAGTGGACACCCAAACATGGGTAGACAACGGATCTGGGCACAGCCCAACAGTCAGGCCATTGCAATAGAAATGACTTATGAAACGTGTTTTGCAAGCAACATGGCTTTTAAAACAAGTATTTACAAAATCTAAATACGAGTAACTAATAGTCCCATAGTTCGAATGTCTGTGTCAGTAATTAAGGAGCAATTACATATAACTTGTAGGTCCCTAGAGCTCTGTCTAAATTCAGAAAATGAACCCCAGATGACCTAATGTACTTCCACGTGTCAGATCAGTCATTGCAAATCCAATGTTTGAGACTTCTACTGCGCATTTCTAAAGCCTGGAAAACAAGAAAAATTTTGGCAGAAGAGGTCAAGAGGTGCGGAATTCTCCAGTTACTGCCTGAATTCAGAGCTGGTTCAGGTCTATGCAATATTGGAAACATAGGAATATTTTAACCAATGATGCGTATACAAAATTTACATCAAATAATTTTTAAATTAGTTAAAGCTAATTCTTCAGGTTCTTTCCCTCTCCCTGTCACAGAGGTGAACTGGGTGATCTAAGAGAATGAGAAAAGTGGTAGGCAAATGTGGAAAAGACCCATTCCCTGCATTAGGAGTAATTTATTTTAAATTGTGTTGTCTTTAACCCCGTTTCATTTTTTTAAAAGTGAATTTATGTCATGAGGCTTGCAGATACATCAGTCAAGACAGTATTTGTTCCACAGCTCTTAACTATTGTACTGATCCCATGAGTGGAGATGGATGCACTAATTGTTGGCCTCTTTTCCCTGGATCTTCACATCCAGCACTGTAACCTTTGCTCTCTCGCTTCGATGCCGGCAGACAGAAAACATGGAAAAAGCTGAGAAGCTGAGGTCAGCTCAGTCCTTTCCTTTTCTGTGCCATTCTCCAAGGAACAGTCCAGAACGCAGAGCAGTTACTCTAAGAAAATCTGTGTCCGTCTCTGAACTGGTTGCCAGGTGGGTGGTTAATTTATGGTTGAGTTCACCTTAGATCTGGGGGTTTCCAGGGTGGACTCTCCTTTTCCCACCTCCATAACCAAAAAATCTCACTCAGATAAGGTCTTTCCCAAGCTCAGTATGTCAGGTCTCAGCTAGAGGCAAGTACTTTTCTGCCGTAAGTGCTCTTAGCCATTATATATCACCAACGCATTATTTAGCCTTGGAAGCCAAGTCCAGATTTAAAAGCCAGATCCACTCAACAGACTTCCCCAAATACAATGACACAGAGGAATCTGCCCTCGACCTCAATGAGTGGAGCATTCCTAGATGAATAATTAAAGCTTTTAATCTTGGTAGTCTGTAAGGTGCCACGAGGGAAAACAAGAAATGCTGGAGAGATGAGGAGACAAGAGAGGTATGGGCATCTCATCCCCTCCTGATTTCTATCAACTGTCTCTAACCAAAATGCTCCAGGGGGGGTCACATTTCAACCCAAGCCCTTTAAGGGATAATTTCTCTTCTGGTTACAACCCGTAACTGAGATCAGACCACAACTCTGCCAAGAGTGAGACAAGTAAGATTAGCAAGAGTACCTGAAGTGCATGGCCCTCAAGGTAAGAGTGACACAGCAAGCTGTCAAGACTGTCTCTTGAACTGCCCCTCGGACAGTTTAGTTCCAAATATCCCAAACTTGGTCAGTTTTCACTGTAAATAGTCATCTATCTGACAGGGTCTTTGGAGAAAGCTGGAAGTGCACTCCCCACAGCAAGGAAGAGAAGGAAGGTAGTTTCTTCTGGAAAGGTCTCACTCATCACTGGTGTTATGTTAGGGCAGCTAGTGACTTGATCCCTTTACATTAGGTTAAAGCTGAATAAATAAACAATGCATTAACCTTCTGGAAAGCCTGACTTCATCAGCAAGCCACATATTAGCAAAGTGCAATAATACACCCCTTTCAGCCAGTATAACCCTTCAGCACATCCTCCACCAGTGGGCAGACAGGGTGCTCCAGAGACACGTCTGCATGGACCTTGGGAGGAGAGAGTTCACACTGGATCTAGCGGCACTGCACTGAACTAACCCATTAGACATAAAGCTAGTCCTCTTAGGGGCATTTTTCACCATTATTCAAGATTGGGTTTGATATTTTCCAGAGGGCAGGGGAATGCAGAAAGAGTCTGTCTACTCTATGGAAAACTGCATTCAGGCTAAAAAAGGATTAAGTTGCCATCTCCTGTCTTCCCTGCAGGTACCAGAGCATCCTGGACTGTGAAAGTAACATGTCAAAGCACGAACATCCCAAGGTGAGAACCAAAGGCTCAGACAAGGTGGGATAGAGCATGTCCTAATAACATGATGCTCCAGTTCTTGGTAATTAGAGACTGAAAAAAACCCCAGCAATTTTCTTTGCAATACAGGATGCTGCTTTGAAGACCTCTCAGGGCAGGTCAGATCCAATTCCCTTTTAGTATGTACAGATGGACTGACACTTATAAGATGATCCAGGATGGGACAGAATCTTCATGTATAACATTCAGATTGTTCTCGAGTTAATAAGTTGTAAGGGTAGGGGCTAATGGAAGACCATCAAGAGGTGTAGGACCTGGCAGAGGATTTAGTACTGGTTAGAAAATGAGGGAAGTATCCAGCCTGAGGCAAAGACACACAATCATTAAGGCACCCAGACAGCCACACTGGGTTGACAGATATGACACTGAGGCATCTCTGCCCTTCTGCACCAGCAACTGGAGGCTTTGGGGGTTACCCTTTGTGTCTCAAATGTCATTTTTGTCATTCTACTCTAGGGTGCAGAAATCACTGTCTTCGTGCCCTTGTCTGTAATGGGACTTAGACATCAAGTTCACACATAGATTTTGCTCACAGTTACATTTAGATGTCTACGTTTCAGCATCTTAAACTGAATTCTCCCCTAACTAGAAGTTGTGACTACTGTTCACACATCATGGCAAAGGTGCACCTCCCACGTACCAGTGTCCTCATATCATATTTTGATTGCAAACTCGTTGGCATAAGATGCAGTGCAGACCCAACATATTTACATGTTGGGTCCTGATTTGTGATAAGGGCCTCTTACAACCTGGAATAACAATGATGAAAGCACACACTGGAAACCAGATACTCTGGACTTCATCCAATTTCCCTGCTGAAGACAGGGTTGATTCCCACTGACCAGAGAAAGATGAATTGCACCTCATTAAAAAAAGGCAGAATCTGAAAATTTTTCTTTCTAGTCCAGGTTTTTAAGATTAAACTGGATGTTTCCTATGAAAAAATAGAGAGGGGGATTTCCTGGCTGTTTGGAAATACAATTTACTAGAGGAAGAGGATGGAGATGGGGATAAGACAATGATCCAAGAGGGAAGACAACCAGTGGTCATATTTTTCTTATTCCAAGGTTTCCTTGCATGACCATGGACACAACAGGAGATTCCACTGGAAACAGGCAAGACAGAAATTTCTTCCACACTTCAAAAAGGGCTGGAGTGTGTTTGGATTCTGTCCCTGACATTTACTCCAGAAAACATAGAGCAGAAAGTGATAGGACACTCTTTCATCCCAAAAAGTTAGAATGTCCACAGATATGATGCTTGGAGTAAAAGAGAAGGAAATAAAATTTTCAGAAGATTTATGACTGAAGTTAGATAAGAGTCTATTTTAATGTTTGTTTGGGTTTTTTTAGCTCATGCAGAGAAGATATCTATCACAGACTAATGTCAGTCCATTGGGGAAAAAACATGCCTTACCTCAAAGCCATCCCAGTGATATGTGCTCAAACAAGTCCATGGAGGATCTTCCCATCCCTAACATCAGTGCCCCAACAAGGAATCTCAAAGGACTCCTGACCAGCTTTGACACTCCTAAAGCCACTCCACAGTGGAAGAGTTTACATTTTGCTCCCCTCAAGACACCATCTCCCAATGGCATTTTGAGGAAGAGGGAGGCTGATACCAGAATCATGATGACAATCCAACCCCTGAGCATGGAGCCCAAACCCCATAAAGACCTATCCTTGCTTTCCTCTCTTCAGAGTACCCAGAGGAAGGCACAATGGCATCCTGCCACCAACAAATGGAAGGAGTCTCCTGCAAAGGTGAGTAGGTGCTCTTCTTCAAAAGCTCCTGGAATTTTATTTTGAATGTCCAGAGTCATCCTTATAGGTGGTTGGGCTTCATGGTGGTGCTTCATCATCCACTGATGCCAATCCCTAGGCATGGGGGTATCCCTGTGGAAGCCTAACATTCCATGGTTAGGGAAGGAGGGACAGGTTTACCAGAGAGCCATGTTGTGACATCAGAGCTACCATCAGGATAGAGCTTGCTCCAAGATGTGGTGAGGGTGAGCAACAGAGCCTACTGCAGAAAAGACCTTGGCACATCACCTCCCTGCAGTATGGAGGCCACCTCTTTCTCTGTATTATTAAAATCCAGCAGACACACCACCAGATCCTCAAACACATGCTGGGTCTCCCTTAGGCCAGGTTCTTCAATGCCACAGCATCCAGTGGGAAAGGGGTACCATGTGCTGTGACAAGCAAAAGAAAGACCTAACTCTGCTATTAAATACTAAAGCACCGAAGGAGCTGGAAATGGATGTTAATGACAGTTCACGCAAGCAGGTGACAATGCCTGGAGCCAGGCGACATCTACAAGCAAGGACAAATTCATAGTATTACCTATGGCTTAAACTTGTTTCCAGCCCTGTTACTGTCTTCTCCATCCAGACACCCATCTTTCTCTCTGTGATCCCACATAGTTTATCTCTAAGCCTATCCAGCTCTGGGTGATTTAATGTTCAGTCAGGGCCACAGGTCATATGTTCAACAAACTATTTCTTCTATCATCCTTTTCCTGGAGAGAAAGGAGTTAGTAGTAATGGACAGCCTAGATTAGAGAGACCTGTATCAAGGAAACAAGAGAGTCCCATGAAGTCATTATCACCTGGAATATTAATTGTGGATGAGATTCTGTGTGAAATGGTCATGTACATCTCACCACTGTATGATATAACCCCAATTACTACTGCTCCACAAGAGGGACTGGTCCCTTCCCTGGGTACAGCAATACCAGTTATTACTGGGTTTGAGAAATGGAAATTGTTCTGGAAGCAGGTAAAGGAAATGGATGGATAAACATGACCCAGAAAGAGCAGCAATGGTTGCCTCAAAAATGGGGATGGGCAGAGAAAAGACCATTTAGGTCTGGAAATTTAGTGGGGCCCAAAAAGCTGTGAGGTATTGTCCTTGGAGAGCACAGAGCAAAGCCAAGCCTGGGTCACGTTTGTGAAAAAAAGTCCAAACCACACACAATATATGGAGGCAATGTCAGGGCCACCTTTGCCTCTGGAAAACCTCTGGTGCAGTCACCTTCCCCACTCTGGGGCTTTGTGCAGTTTCTCTCCTCTGTTTATGGGAATTTACCTGTTTACCTGCTGTCGTTCCCACACAGGATGGGAAGCTGTCCCACAAGAGGCAGGCGATCATCTCCTCGGTGCCGGATACAGCCGATGACTCAGCCACGGGCAGAAGCTGTGAGTTGGATTTATTTTGGTTACCGGTCATCATTATTACCCTACTGCCAGCTCTATAGTTGCAACTGGGGAGGGTCTACTTGGTCCTTGCGCAAAGTTGTATTTCCCGTGTAATCCCATAGCAGAGACTGACCGGGCAATTCTGGTGGGGGATCGTGTGGGTGCTGCCAGGACTGGCCAGGATAGGGAGTGCAGAGAGCAGATGACCACACGACTGCAGCCGTACCCCTTCCAGCCCTGATTGGTCCCCCAGTTGCATGGAGCTGGCAATTCCCAGCACAGCTGGGATCTGGGCCAGTGATGAGTCCACAGAGCCACGCTGACTCTCTCTGTGCTCTTATCCCACCATTTAAAAATAGCTGGTATTAAACACCAAGGCAGAAATACATCCATGTTTAGCTTGGGATGAGTAATATCTCCCTGCACCTCAGCCTTGAGGATCAGAAAAAGGAGAAGTTCCTTTGTACCTAAGAAGTCTTGGCTGGGCTCCTTTTTGGATTTGGCAGTGGTGGTGTATCAGACACAGTCATCCTTGGCTTAAGATAGGACATGTAAGTGATCCCTAGTGCTATGATATCATCAGGACTAAAGCAGGTCAGGGATATTTCAAGGCAAGAGGCATCTGTGAACAGTGAGAGGTCCAAGCTGAAGCTTTGCATGGGAAAGGGTTGAATTTACCAAACTTTGCTGTCAGGAAGGTTTTGTACATTTGGGGCAGAAAGAAACAACTCTCCAACAATCCCACGATGAGTGTATTTGAGACCAGGGGGACTATCCTGCCCACTTTGAGCCTTCATCAGGAATCCAGGGACCCTGTATCTCATCTGTCTAGGGTTTGTTCTCTTTCCTTTCCATTTATTCCTTTTTCTTCACACAAAAGAAAAGAAAAAAAACCACATGCTGCCTGGATTTGAGACACTGTGTTTAATTACCCAACCGCATGGGAAAAGACAACTCTTACATGAGTACACAGACAAATGAAGGAGCTGAAGTTTCCACAGTGTTGTTGGGATTTATAAAAAAAAAAAAAAAAAAAAAAAAAGGCTTTTTAAAACACGTGAAGTCATCATACTATCTTGCTAAACACAATCACAGTATTAGCTGCAGTGTGCCTTTTACAGTGCAAGGAACATCTTTTCCTCTGGCTGGTGTATGATGAATCATGGTCTATCTTAGAGCCTTACACCACTCTCCAGCCCCTGACTCAAAGGCCTTGCAATAGCAAAGACTTCATGTTCTCTCCAGCACGGCTTCTTTGGTAGGGCTAGCGTCTACATGGTGTGTGGTCCTTCTAGGGAGGCAATGCAGCCAGGAAGCTGGGAATATGACAGCTACCTCTGACGTAGGTGTTAGATTTTCTCAGAGACAGTAGTTGTAATGCTTCCTAAAAAAGTCCAGGAATCAGCTGTCCCATATCTTTTCTGGGACAAGACATGTCCGGGACTGTACCTGTGCTGGGCTTGATCATTCCCATGGAGCGAGAGAGATGTCAGTGCTCCTTCTGCCCTAGCAGTGACCAGGGCAGGTCTTCTACAGGAGCCTCCTCACCATCACCCAGGGACTGCCCCACAGACCTTCCCCGGGTCTGAGGAGGGGACATCCAGCCAATGCAGTGACCTGGGATAGGGAAAGCAGAGTGTCTGAAGCCACACAATTTTGTAAGATTAAGCACAGACCACGGTTCTTAGCTCTGGGACACTGTGATACGGAGGACAACAGCTTGGCAGTGTTCGGGGCAGCTCTGCTGACTGGCATTTGGCTTATCAACAAACACGTGTCCGTACAACAGTTCAGAGCTGAATAACTACACATGAGCTCAAAGCACTGGTTGCTGTACCTCCTTCCAGACACAGCATCGTCACCTCTGAGACGCTGCTGGAGCCCTGAGCATTGCTTGAAGAGGACCTTAGAAAGCCCACTCCTTAGGCAGCTAAACCAGCCAGGTTACATCCCCAGCCACAATGATGATATCAGATTATCCAGGGGAAGCTGCCATGAAAGGTGTCACCAAGTCACTAATTAAAGAGGTCCAAGTGGCTATAGTTAGCAGTAATGAGATTAAACTGAGCAGTGGAAGACTTACAAGATAGAACAAAATACTTCCTAGGAAGAAAGATGGTTAAATCAAGGAACCATTTTCCCCAAAGGGAAACAGTTGAAAGCTTGAGTCCTTTAATATTAAAGAGAAGGCATCAGCTAATTTGCTGCAGGTAGAGTCTCCTGAGTACTCTGGGTTTAAAAATTAACAACTTCTAGATTAATTCTGGCAATGAGAGAGTGGAAAATTATGGCAAAGAAAGAGAAAAGAGGGGCATGCATGTGGGCATGCCGTTCCCCCAGCTTTCACACATATGTAGCCTTGTGCATGTATGTATTAACACAGCTCCGTTATTCGGTGCTTTCAGCTGAAGGGCACGCGAGGATGTTACCTCAGTGCAGAGCAAAGATGAAACAGGAGCCTGACATGACTGCAAATTACAGAGCATCCAGACAGCCTCCAAGATGCATTTAATTCCCTCCTCCTCCTCTCCTTTCTATTCTATATTCGTTTCGACCTCTATCTACAGGGAATTTTCCAAGCAAGGAGAGGAGGCAAAGGAGAGGGCAGAAAACAGTGGGCTCCTCCACCCGGCGTGCAGGGAGACCGGGGTTTGGCTGCAACGCCTGCTTGGCAGGCGATGGTCCTTCCGCTGCTCCCCGTAGCACCCGCATCTTCTCCTGCAAGGGGGTGCGGTGCCATCTAGCGACAACGAAACCGTCCCACTTCGGTCCCAAAATTGGTCTCCGCACGGATGCTGCTGCACGGCAGCCGTCAGACACCGTGTCTCAGCCCCAGCAGCGCAGGGAGGCTGTCGCCCACCTCCTCTCCACGACCTGGGGCCTTGCAGCCAGCATCCCCCCTTCTGCAGCCAGGTTTGGGAGAACATCACTGGTGAAGTGGAAAGATCTGAAAGGTGGGCGGAAAATGCTGATTTAGGATAAAAGGCTGTGCTTGTGCTACAGACAGCTCTGAATTCAAGGCAGCACTGGCACTTGCAGTGATAAAGGCTCCTGCAGTCAAAATAATACTTAAAAGCTCATTTCCCTTTCAGCAGTTGCTTTTCATAAGCACAACAAGCGGGAGGTGAATGTCAGGACTCCTGTAAGTGGCCAATCTGTCCGGCTCGGAGTGCTTTGTGCCTCCGCGACTCAGCCAGGAGGGAAGCTCGGGGTGTTTAAGCAGGAGATCCACCTGCCCCCCTGACTAGAGCACCCCACACCACAGAAAGAAGGGGCAGAAGCAGGTGCCATCCATCCCACTTCACCTCTTCCAGCCCCTGTGACAGCTGGCGGGGACGCTGGGATCG
>NW_010533783.1:0-389 GCF_000687285.1 Phaethon lepturus
AAGGGCAAGCCCTGCCTGACCAACCTAGTGATCTTCTGTGACAGAGTGACTACCTCAGTGGACAAGGGGAAGAGCTACTGATGTCATCTATCTGGACTTCTGTAAGGCCTTTGACACGGTCCTCCACAACATCCGTCACTCTGTATTGGAGAGAGAGGGATTTGATGGGTGGACTGTTAGGTGGATGAGGAACTGCTTGGATGATTGCATCCAGAGGATAGTGGTCAACGGCTCAATGTCCAGATGGAGACTGGTGAGGAGCGGTGTCCCTCAGGGGTCCATACTGGGACCAGTACCCTTTAATAGCCTCATCAATGACACAGGCACTGGGTTCGCATTGAGGGCACCCTCAGCCACTTTGCAGATGACCCCAAGCTGAGTGGGGCGGG
>NW_010533783.1:552-4039 GCF_000687285.1 Phaethon lepturus
GGATGAAAAGCTGGACATGAGCTGGCAATGTGCACTCACAGCCCAGAAGGCCAACCATATCCTGGGCTGCATCCAAAGCAGCGTGGCCAGCAGGTCAAGCTCCTCTACTCCACTCTGATGAGACCCCACCTGCAGTGCTGTGTCCAGCTCTGGAGCCCTCAGCACAGGAAAGACATGGACCTGTTGGAGCCTGCCTCCACCTGTTCTGGAGGCCAGAAAAATGATCAGAGGGGTGTAACACTTCTTGTATGAAGAAGGGCTGAGAGAGTTGGAGATGTTCAGTGTGGAGAAGAGAAGGCTCTGGTGAGACCTTACTGCAGCCTTTCAGTACTTCAACGGGACTTATAAGAAAGTTGGAGAAAGACTTTTTAGCAGGGCGTGTAGTGATAGGACAAGGGGCAATGGCTTTAAAATGAAGAGGAGTAGATTTAGACTAGATATAAGGAAGAAATGCTGCACTATGAGGGTGGTAGGGCACTGGAACAGGTTGCCCAGAGAATTTGTGGATGCCCCATCCCTGGAAACATTCAAGGCTGGGTTGGATGGAGCTTTGAGCAACCTGCTCTAGTTGAAGATGTCCCTGCCCATGGCAGAGGGGTTGGAACTAGATGATCTTGAAGGTCCCTTCCAACCCAAACCATTCTATGATTCTATGATTCTATGATTCTATGATCCTTCCAGTCGCCAATTCCCTTTTTTAAACTTTTTTTGGATACTTCCACCAGTGATGGCCTACAAAATGTCAGTACTGTTAGGTGTCTATGAAGTCAGTGAGCTCTCTGACTGAAAAAAGTCTTTTTCTCTTAACAAAGAAAATGGATATAATTCTAGGACCTGGGGGATTGCAAGTTCCAAAAGAGACAGGGAGAAGGATTCCCTATTCCTGCCTTGGAGTTCTTCAAGTGTTAGATGAGTACCATTTTAAGCCCTTGTACATCTTAGAGTATCTTGCTCTAGACAAATTATCAGTCAGTGAAAGCAGCTTCAGGTCCTGAAGTATCAGCTGAACAGCGCAAAAGTGCTGCATCAAAGCCAGAGATAGGACCCGTTGTTCTTGGCATTGTGTCCTAATTTATTCAGTGATTAATCCCTACATCCTACCAGAAATCAAACCACTACAGCAGAGCATGACCACTAGTTAAGTTATTCGGGGTCATGGTCTAGATCTGATATGTCAGTATAATGCACTGCCTTAGACTGCAATTGATACCTCATCTGTTTCCCCATGAGACTTGTGCTGTGGAGCAGACAAGCTGCGGGGTTCTCAGGGCAGACCAAATTATCCCCAGCACTCATTTGACATCTGAATACTGTCGTGGTTTAGCCCCAGCAGGCAACTAAGCACCACACAGCAGCTTGCTCACTCCCCCCTCCCCCAGTTGGACAGGGGAGAGAATTGGGAAAAAACTGGTGGGTTGAAATAAAAACAGTTTAATAGGAGAGCAAGAGAGAAGGAAACAACAATGATAACAACAATAATACTGATAAAGGAATGTACAAGAACAAGTGATGCCCAGTACAGCAATTGCTCACCACCTGGTGATTGATAGCCTGTCCCCGAGCAGCAATTCCCACTCCCTGGCTAACTCCAGTTTATGTACTGGGCATGATGTTGTATGGTAGGGAATATCCCTTTGGCCAGCCTGGGCCAGCTGTCCTGGCTGTGTCCCCTCCCAGCTTCCTGTGCACCCCCAGCCTTCTTGCTAGCAGGCCAGCACAAGAAGCTGCACTGTTAGCAACAACTCAAAGCATCAGCATGTTATCAACATTTTCTCATCCCAAATCCAAAACATAGCCTCACACTAGCTTCTGTGAAGAAAACCAGCTCTATCCTGGCTGAAACCAGGACAAATACTCACATCCATGGTGTCAGAACTAACAAATTCATCTGAAGTAGCCCTTGTAGGGCTACCACTAGTTTGTCAGCAAGCTTTGGAAAGGGCATTCCTACCCATGTACCACTGTCTCAGTTCAGGTGTCTAGAGACAGGTCTGCACTTAACACTAACTCTGGTGGGCCCCTTCCATAGAGGTAACTATGCTGCAGAGAGCAGAGTGGAAATCTTTTAGGACCTGATGAAAGAGAGAGCTTGTTACAGCAATTGCCTTAAAATATTCCCAGAGGGGAACATTTTCAGAGCTGCAACATGCACCTGGTAGGACTTGAAGCTAGAAGTAGGGAAACCTCTCTTTTCATTAGTAGGCGAGGACTGTGTGACCGCAAGTTCTCCCAGTGTGCAGGAGTGAAAGACAAGAATGATCAAGAATAAAGGACCTGTGAAAAATGACCAAACTCTTAACAAAGGTACAACTGCTGTTATTTTTGAATGTATGCAATGTGTTGCATTCTCGAGAGTTTGCACAGAGCTTGAAACAGTCATTCTTTGATGCAGACTCTTCTGATCATCTGAAAATGTGTTACCTCAAAAGTCAATCGATGTTTTATTTGCAATTTAGATTTATTAAGTGGTTTATTGGAATTGAATGTACACTTGTTCGTGTGGTTTAGCTTTCAGATGTTGCTGTGGTTGAGGTTTTGAGATGGAGGACTCTGACTCATACCAGAGAAATAACCCTCTTGTAATATATTTTCACTATATAATTTTTGCTTCAAAATGAAGCAAAGTCAGCAGATATTTATTTCAACAAAAAAAAAAAAACCAAAAAACCAAACCAAAACAAAACAAAAAAAAACAAACAGGTGTGTGTTATTTAAGAACTTTGTTGTGGAAAAATGGATCAGATTCTTGGTAAATTGCAACCACGCTTGGGGAATTTCAGTCTCCAGTGCCACAAAGGTAGGTTTTTGTTCAGTTATGACTATACTTTTGTTAAAGAGACGTACATATTGGAAACATTTCTAATCCTTTATTTTGATTACTACTCCACTTAATTTTAGAACTTTTACTTTTAATGTTTTTTTTTCAAGCTTTCTAGCCTCATTATTCTGAAAAGAGGTTACCAGGGTGTAGCCCATGATCTGTGAGTACATCCATGCACAGGTTCTGTTCTACACAGAATTTGATTTTAACTTTGCTACTTCATCTTAATAAACTGATTTTACTACTCTTCTGGCTTAAGATAATTAATTTTGTTACCCCATAGTTGGCCATCCATTGTTCAAGTGTGGTGCGTTGACCTTGGCGAGATGCCAAGTGCTCACCAAAATGGGTCTACCACTCCCTGTCCTCAGCTGGACAGGAGAGAGAAATATGACAACAGGCTTGTGGGTTGAGATATGGACAGGGAGAGATCACTCACCAATTACCATCATGGACAAAAGAGACTTGACTCAGGGAAATTAATTTCATTAACTACCAATCAAATGAGAGTAGGATAATGAGAAATAAAACCAAATCTTAAAAAACCGCCTTCCCCCCACCCTTCCCTTCTTCCTGGGCTCAACTTCACTCCTGATTTCTTTCTACTTCCTCTCACGCAGAGCGGTGCAGGGGTTAAGTGTTCAAGAAACGTGTGTATGTGGCGCT
>NW_010533784.1:0-1232 GCF_000687285.1 Phaethon lepturus
ACCCTGTACTGTCCCAAGCCAAGCCAGCGCTCCTGCAGGCAAGCAGTGTTTCCAGTGACCACGCAACAACTGGCCTTGATGGCATCACTGAGGGCTCTCTTACAAAACAGAGTGCATGCCACCGCTGGAGCTTCTCATGCTGGCAAAATTAAGCAGAATCAGGATCCAGTATTAATCAGAAACTGAACTTTTTTTCTTTTTGAATTGGCTGCTATCTGCAACAGTTTAGCTTATAGGCACCTGTTAAGGAAAAAAAATCTGATCATTAAATTAAAACTGGGCAAATAAGGGCACAGAATATAATATGCCCTTTAAAATGGAACTGACAACACATACTGAATAGTATTATCAAAATGTTACCCTAATTTAACTACAAGAACATAGCATCCTTTCAGTCACATAATTTTTCTTCTGTAATTCTTTTGAACTCCCTTCATGGGGCGGTTTACACGGCACCGGGCCTCCTGGCAGCAGATGGAGTGCAACTGTCTCCAAGGGGGAAAAGGATTCTTGCTTACGAGCTGGCAGGCCTCATCGAGAGGGCTTTAAACTATATTTGAAGGGGGAAGGGGATAAAACCAGGCTCACTAGAGATGAGCCTAGGGGAGACATGCTGGAGTTGGGGGCGAAATCGATAGCCCAGCTCAAGTGCATCTACACCAATGCACGCAGCATGGGCACCAAACAGGAGGAGCTGGAAGCCATTGTGCAGCGGGACAGCTATGATGTAGTTGCCATCACAGAAACATGGTGGGATGCTTCTCATGACTGGAGTGCTGCAATGGATGGCTATAAGCTCTTCTGAAGGGATAGGCAGGGAAGGAGAGGGAGTGTTTTCATTGTATAGAAAACAACAATTCTGAAGACTAAGTCGAGCACTTATGGGTAAGGATGAGGGGGAAGGCCAATGAGGCAGATATCCTGCTGGGAGTCTGTTACAGACCACCCAACCAGGATGAAGAGTCAGATGAGACATTCTATAAGCAACTGGCAGAAGTCTCGCATTCGCTGGCCTTTGTTCTTGTGGGGGACTTCAACCTACCGGACATCTGCTGGAAGTATAACACGGCAGAGAGGAAACAATCTGGGAGGTTCCTGGAGTGTGTGGAGGATAACTTCCTGACACAGCTGGTGAGTGAGCCCACCAGGGGAGGTGCCTTGCTGGACCTGCTGTTTACAAACAGAGAAGGACTGGTGAGAGATGTGGTGGTCGGAGGCCGTCTTGGGCTTAG
>NW_010533785.1:0-263 GCF_000687285.1 Phaethon lepturus
ACAAGATCGGCCCCAAAACTGAGCCCTGGGGTGCACCACTTGTAACTGGCTGCCAACTGGATTTAACTCTGTTCACCACAACTCTCTGGGCTTGGCCGTCCAGCCAGTTCATTACCCAGTGAAGAGTACACCTGTCTAAGCCACAAGCCACCAGTTTCTCCAAGCCAGTGCTGTGGGAAACTGTGTCAAAGGCTTTACTAAAGTCCAGGTAGACAACATCCACAGCCTTTCTCTCATCCACTAGGTGGGTCACCTGGTCATAG
>NW_010533785.1:819-6006 GCF_000687285.1 Phaethon lepturus
ATGGAGATTCTCCTTGGCTCTCTTTTTGTTGTTAATATACTTGTAAAAACATTTTTTTTGTCCCTTATGACAGTGGCCAGATTGAGTCCAGAACCCTCTGCGGAGCCCTCCTACCCTCGAGCAGATCAGCACTCCCGCCCCACTTGGGGTCATCTGCAAACTGAGGGAGTACTCGATTTCCTCATCGAAAGGAAAGGCTGGACTTTTGCATTTCTAATTTTGCCTCTGCATGACCTAATGAGATCCTTGACCTCCCCCTGCCTGTCGTGCTAATTCAGCATTCTTAGTCATTATTTCCTCTCTTTCATCAGGGTGAAAAAGTTCATTTAATAGTACTTGAGTGTCACTCCAATTTGCATATTGGAGAATAGTTGGGCACACTTTTTGGCATCTTCCCTTGGGCAGGGCATCTTACTTCCCCACAATGTGAAGTCACTAGCTTTCCAAGGTTGGTCCTTATAAAAGCTTAATACTGGCAGAGTCTCCACAGGGGTCCAGCTTGTATCGCAACAGGATTAGGAATGTGTGTCATAGAGATAGGAAAGAGTCTGGCTGGAGGGTAAACAGGAGGAGAATCAGAAGAGAGTTGAGGTGACAGACAGGGTAAGGCTGAACTACTCACAGGATTTTCTGGTGCGGTAGCTTCTGCATTCGCACCATACATACCAGTAATCCATTTGGTATGGGCACCTATGCTCCAGTTGATGTCTCAAATGCATTAATTTCTGTGGATTTCCCTGGATTGGGAAACTACCAGCCTGTCAGCCTCACCACTGTGCTTGGGAAGATCGTGGAGCAGATCCTCCTAGAAGCTATGCTAAGGCACACAGAGGACAGGGAGGTGATCTGAGACAGCCAGGCAGTGGAGAAAGCCTTCTTGACATCAATAGTGTAAAAGCAGCTCAGACAGCAACTCTAATTATGCTGAAGCAAACATTGGAGTTGAAACCAAACTAGCCCTTCCCAGGTTCAACATTGCTGTCTTTTATAATGTAAATAGTGTTCAGTGACAGGTTGTTTCTTACCAGAGTTAAAACTTTGACAAAGATCAAACGTGAGATTTTAGCTTGTAACTTCAGTAGCAAAGAACAACCCAGGAGAGTGAAAATGTTCTATGTTCTAAAAACAAAACAAAACAAAACAACACAACACAAAACAACAGTTCCATTTTCTCTGACAGACTGCTTTTCTTCTGAAATTGGGGTAACTTGCTTGTAAATCATCTGCTTTAGAAGTGGGCCATATTTTCACCCCAAACTTTTCTTCTGTGACAGGTACAGACTGTGATGCCAGCACACGTAGTACATATTTTAAACTTTCCCCAACACTGTTCATGACATTCAATTAATCAAGGCAGATCTTTTCCCCAGAGACACCATTAAACTCAACAGCAAGAGCTGAAAATGAAGCTAAATCAAAAGCAAAACTAAAAAGAAGGGTTTTCTATTGACTTTAACAGGTTTTGAATCAGGGACTGTTGTTTAGAAATTAGGACATTTGCACTTATGTTGAAAAATAGTTGAGAAAAACTGTGCAAGTATGGTGCTAGACAACACTTTTTTAGAGGCCTGCAAACTGTAGTTTATTAATTGTAACCAGGCTTCTGTATGAATCATAAGAAGGTGAGAATTTAAGTCTAGAGTTAAGAGTCCAAGTATAAAATGGGGAATGGAAAATCTAAAAGACAAAAGCAAAAGACTCATGGACAAACAGTTTTGTTAAGTCTTGCAATTTTGCTGACATAGACTTAGAGCTTTTCTCAAAGTGCCTTTTCTTGGAGTCTTGAGAGGAAAAGAAAAGAATCTTCAGCTGTCATTTAACAGAAATAACTTTCAGAATGTGGTCAAAAGGCTTGAGAGCATCAGGAACAACACCTGGCTATCTATCTGACCTGCAAATAAATCCACCTGCTGGAGTTGTGTTTATTATTTTTGTTGTACCTTATGACTTTGAAGTCTGTCTCACAGTTTGTAGGTGGTACATGACCCATTGATTCCTAAAAGCTTGGGGTTGAAAACATTGCAAACAGTATCTTTGGATTAGTGTTCTAATATAATATGAAGTTTGTACAGTTGCTTTTGAACACTGTGCCTAAAAAACTTGTGAGAGTGGGTGATCCTAGAAAACATATAAAACTTCCAGAGTTTAGCATGGCTGAAATTCCACAAACAAGACAGATTAGCTTATTTTTGCTTTTTCCTTCCATGTTTTTTGAAAGAAAAAGGTGAATTAATTATGTTGCTCAAGGATAAAAAGTACCCATGAAGCAATACATTCTTTCCTCTTTCATCAGCGCTGTTCCTTGCTGTTCATTTTCTGCTAGAATATTTATTACAAGTTGAAGTATTGTAATCAGCAAGGGGAAGAAAAGATCAGTGAAAATTTTATTTGCAGTTCACAGAAAAGTGTTCACCTGAGGATTTTCTCTCAGAAGATATGAGTCAGGTTTTACCAACTCTAATCATTAGTTTTTAAAATTGGAAAGGTTGTTGTGAATAAAAAATACATATCTGAAAGTGCTAAGTAGGAGGATTAGCTTAAGGAAGGTTTTTTACAAGCTCTCCCTGTTTGGCAGACATCTTTGTGAATTTAGATCCAGCATAATTTTAGTTTTAAAAAGCAAGCTGTAGAATCCACCTGGAAAACTGCAGTAGGTCAGAAAAGTATTAAAGTTGTAAATAAGGAAAAAGCAGGGTTTAATGAAGAATAAACCACATGGCTTCGACAAAGCAGGTACTACAATGAACCAAGACAGAGATTCAGATTTTGTGAAAGCTTCTCAAGATTAGGTGCTTGGAGGAAAATGTAAAAGGTGGGATGTTACAGGACAAGGTGCAAAAAAGTTTGAAAATTACAGTTAAAAATTACATTAAAGGAAAAGTCATTACATTAAAGGAAAAGCCAAAAGAGAGTTTTTTCTTGTGAGATTTTCCTCATGACAGCATGGCCAATACTCTGCTTTGAAGGGCATCCCATCCAACCATTTCCGTCTTTAGAATGGCACTCCCAAGCAATTTTTGGTGACTAACTCCTTGTGAGTACATGCAATTAAATGTGAAAAAGCTCTGAATGAGAACCAACAGATATAAAATAATGAGCCAGAGAAGAACACCAAGGAGGCTGTGTATGTGCTGCTGTACTTTGGACAAAGGTAATGTGATCAGTCATGCAGCTAACAATAATGCAAGTAAAAAGTTTAGATAACTTGTGTGTGGTATAAATTACATCAGTGAAAGTATTGCAATGTTCTATAGAACTACAAATACTTTTTCCTGGGAGCTTGTATCTGCCCAATTTAATGCCTGTGCAAGTCTGGAGAGCTCATAAAATCAGCTGCATACCAACAGATATGGGAACACCTTGTACATCATGTAGTTTCATCAAACCACATTGCAATGCTGGAACAATACAGACGAGCAGCTGAAGAGAGAGCAGCCAATGAAGCTGCAAACAGGTAACAACAGATGAGGAGAAGGCAAAAACAACTTCTTTGCCTCAGCCTTCATGTGCAGTCTCTCTTTCCACACCTCTTGAGTGGAAGGACCACAACTGCTGTGATTTAGCTCCAGCCGGCAACTAAGCCCCTTGCAGCCACTTGCTCACTCCTCCATGGTGGGATGGGGAGAGAACTGGTAGAGTAAAAGTGAGAAAGCTTGTGGGTGGAGATAAAGATAATTTAATAGGTAAAGCAAAAGCCACACATGCAAGCAGAGCAAAACAAGGAATTAATTCACTACTTCCCATTGGCCAGCAGGTTCAGGTGCTCAGCCATCTCCAAGGGAAGAAGGGCTCTATCACGTGTAATGGCTTCTTGGGAAGACAGATACCATCACTCCAAACGTCCCTCCACCCCTTCCTCCTTCTTCATCCCAGCTTTATATACTGAGCATGATGTTATATGGTATGGAATATCTCTTTGGGCTGCCTGGGTCAGCTGTGCAGGCTGTGTCCCCTCCCAGCTTCCTGTGCACCCTCAGCCTTCTTGCTAGCAGGCCAGCACAAGAAGCTGGACTGTCCTTGACTACTTAGCAACAACTCAAAACATCAGCACATTATCAACATTTTCTCACCCCAAATCGGAAACATAGCCTCACACTAGCTTCTGTGAAGAAAATTAACACTATCCTGTCTGAAAACAGGACAAGAAGACAGGGACTGGAAGAGCAAAGTCCCTCCCACTGTAACAGAACATAAGGTTTGAGGCCACCTGAGGCCTCATGAGGAACCTGAATATACACAAGCCTACGGGACCTGATGAGATACATCCCAGAGTCTTGAGGGCATTGGCTGAGGTAGTTGCCACACCACTCTCCATGATATTTGAAAAGTCATGGCAGTCAGGTGAAGTGCCTGGTGACTGGAAAAAGGGAAACATCGCACCTATTTTTAAAAAGGGTAGCAAGGAGAACCCTGGGAACTACCAACCTGTCAGCCTCACTGCTGTGCCTGGGAAGATCATGGAACAGATCCTCCTAGAAGCTATGCTAAGGCACATGAAGGACAGGGAGGTGATTTGAGACAGCCAGCATGGCTTCAGCAAGGGTGAGTCCTGCCTGACCAACCTGGTGGCATTCTATGATGGAGTGACCATATCAGTGGACAAGGGAAGAACTACCAATGTCATCTATCTGGACTTCTATAAGGTCTTTGACATGGTCCCCCACAACATCCTTCTCTCATAATTGGAGAGGTATGGATTTGATGGGTGGACCAGGAATTGGTTGGATGGTCCCATCCAGAGGGTAGCGGTCAATGGCTCAATATTGAGATGATCGGTGATGAGTGGTGTCCCTCAGGGGTCCATACTGGGACCTGTATTCTTTAATATCTTCATCAGTGACATAGACAGTGGGATCGAGTGCACCCTCAGCAAGTTTGCAGATGACTCCAAGCTGACTGGTGCTGTTGACATGCCTGAGGGACAAAATGCCATCCAGGGGGACCTTGGCAAAGCTTGAGGAATAGGCCCATGTGAACCTCATGAGGTTCAACAAGGCCAAGTGCAACGTCCTGCACCTGGGTCGGGGCAACCCCCAGTATCAATACAGGCTGGGGGATGAAGGGATTGAGAGCAGCCCTGCTGAGAAGGACTTGATGGTACTGGCAGATGAAAAGCCGGACATGAGCCGGTAGTGTGTACTTGCAGCCCAGGTGGAAACTGTATCCAGGGCTGCATCAAAAGAAGCA
>NW_010533786.1:0-18259 GCF_000687285.1 Phaethon lepturus
ATAATTAAAAAAATATATATCTGATTTTATAAATTTTATAAAATTAATTACTTCTGAAGAGCCTTTATGCTTCCTTTTAGGGCTTTTATGCTACTAAAAAGTAATTCACACTTCAAGTGACACATGCATAAATTTGATATTGAAAACATTGTTTAAACTTTTCAAATAAATATTCCAAGTCAGAAATTTGACTAATGGTGTAAGAGCTAGAGGGCTAAACTCCTTTCTTGGGGTAAATTCTGTTACATATTTCATCCCTCTGTGTATCAAAGGAGGTGTCAAGAGCCTGTTATTCCCCACTGATGTGTCATAATTTTACAACAATCGACTGTGTAGAACTGCTGCAAAATTTCATCTATTTCCTAATAAAAAGCAATTCCTTAAAAAGCTGCAAGCAAAAATATTGTCGCAAATGGAAAGAATGAAGTATTTGAACATCCAAAGGCCCAGACGCTTAGGTGAAGGTTATTCTGATTTTACAGAACAGTAGTTTATTCTCGTCTTAAAGTACTTTCAGATGTTAAAGGCCACTTTCAGAAGGTGTTGTTCCCACCTTGGGAGTAACAAGGTGTTTTGGAAAATAAAAGCAAATCCAAAGGAAAAATAATCAGCCTGCACATTTGTTCAGCTTAAAGAATGAAATATATTTACGAAAATTTTCTTCAAATTGATTTTAGCTAGCAAATCCCTCAAAAAGCTTAGCTACCTCAGAGCAATGAGCAAACGCACCTTTTGCACCCTGGATGAATTTCCCTTTCCATGGAAAGCCATGATGATTTGGCATATTGAGACATTCATCAACACAGGTGGGAGCAAATCTACACTTCACAATGTAATTTAGGCTACAGTGATTTTGCAGCTTCAGTACCAATTTATGGCAAAGCATATAAACTCTTCCACTCAGTTCTCTTTCTGTATGGATTACTGGAGGTACATATATAGATACCTATAGTTAGGCAGGATGAATCATATACTTAAAATCTGCTAAAAGTTATGTATTTGTTTGCTTCAGGTGCAAAGTAACTGATATGACAGCAACTGCCCACTGCTGACACCTTATCCCATGCTTTCTTTGGTGTACAACATCTATGTAGTCACCTGTGTTTTATCCTAAGAAATCCACTACATAGGGAAAATCTTTAGGTTGTGGCTTGATAAGATTCTATAACCTCTATGCATCCCCAGATGCATCACAGAAGGCCTGTAGCAGCATGTCTTTATGCAATGGCTTGGCTCAGAAATGGCTATCTGTGTAAAGAAAGAGAATGTGTCAGATCTGTATCAGGTCTGTCAGATTTAGTCAGAAAACAAGTGTAAATGAAGCACCGTCAGAAGGAATATATTATAAGTCTACACAGATGCACACACACAAGTTGCTGCTCTGCAAAACATTCCAGTTTGGACTGGTAAATTTATCAACTTATCAAACTCTCGTTTCTTTGCAGTACTTTCAGCATCTGTAGAAAATTTGTAAGATGCGCTACAAATGCTAAAGTAAAGTTGTCCTGTTAACTACAACTAAACAAAATTTTATGTTTGGCTGCTCTCTGGAGTAGCCATTTCATGTCTTCAAGTGTTAAATAAGTGGCTGAATTAAGAATCTAAGATACCTCCCTACATATTCAGCAGAGCATCCAGACTGCTCTGATCAACCTCTGGAAATGGGCAGTATGTTGCCTGTATGGAGGACACAGGCTTTAAATTTGATGCCTGAAGTAAATGTTACAGTATACACTAACACATATGTTTACAGACACACAGATCATTAGTAAAATTCTAAAGTCCTGCCAACAGAAGGGCTAGACAGCTCTACTGATCCGTACTTGAGCAGTTCCATGGCACGAAGGTAAAAGGTGAGAATCTGATTTGCCGAATTAAATGTGGCCCTATGGGACCTTCAAAATCTGAAAGTCTCTTTGGGCTGGCTCTGCAGCAGGTTACCTGATACTGCAGGAAGGGTGGCTCAGTGCATAAAATCATGAAAAGCTGGAGAAATGTAAAGCTGTTCAGGGAAGACAAGAACAGAGGAAAGCTTGTCTATAGTAAATACACATTCCTTCACATCTATAGAACAGTTTCCCTTACCTTATGTTTCCAATTTCACCTGAAGCTAATGATACAGGCTAAATACCTGTCCCAGTTTTAATCAGTCATCACCTCGTCATACTTTCCTGGAGCAAATTAAACTTTTGTTTCAAGAAGGAAGGACCACAGTAAATTCAGAGCCATTCCAGTATCATTTTGATTCTGCCTTTGGTTACATGGGATATGAGGAATCATCACCGTTCCCACAGATGTTCCAGGGATGTCTGTCCAGACCAGGTGCATGGTGTCCTTTCCTCATCCCCACCACTATTTCAGCAGACGTCTGACTTAGACTTTATGCCATGTATCTTTGACTTTGGAGGCTGGATTCCAAAATTAATAAGTTCATTATGAAAGATCTGATTTCAAACTTTCCCTCCAGGCTCAGAGAAAAGTGCAATGTCCAAGGATGTAGAACACCATTCCATTCAAGGTTGGCATCAGAGTACAAATTCAGTGAGAAAGAAGCTTTGCTCTCAAAACCTAGATTCTATTTTAATTTTATAATTACAGATGATAAAAAACATGTGAAATAAATAATTTACAATTCAAATAGTAATAAATCTGCAATATATTAGAAATATAGTTTAAAAATTACTTCATATTCTTAATTAGTACAAAGTTTAATTTTATGCTTTGTATAGAAATGGTAGCTTTACTCATTACCATGGTCTCAGCAGAATGAAACAGAAAAGTTCCTAAGAAGCTAAATAGCATTAGGAAATTAAAAAATATTTATTTTGCTTTTTTTGGTAATAGAAAAATAGCCTTTAAAAATACATTGTTAAACATATGGGCTCATACTAAAGTAGAATTATATATTATATACAGTAAGGCAGTATATCAAATATTGTCCTGCTTTTTTTTTATGTTTGGTTTGATTGGACTAGGATATGAATGGGATGTAGTTTTCTGTCACATTGAAGCAAAACAAAAATACATTTAGAAGAATTTGTCAGTTTACTGCAATTTGTTGAATATATTATCTTTTATATATGATTTGTCATATATAAGAGCTCCTTTTTTTTAAGGATTGATAAAAAATATAAAGAAAACTTAATCTAGTGTCAGAATGCATTCAGAAGAAAATACATTGTAGATCAGAATGCTGTTGTGCAATGATCGATTTAGGAACTGCTCAGATCACTATGGTGTACTCACTGACCCGTAACAATTTTGACCTTTGTTGAGTCTGCAGTATTCCCTCAGGTTTAATCAACTAATAGAAGATGTGCAGAGCTGAATAATTAGTTTACAATGTATTTTTCATGGCAGATAATATCCATTTCCTCCTTTCCCTGTGTCAGAAACATGTGTTAATGATCCAAGGTTTACTTCCATGATTATTACCTCAACCCACAGTTTATTTTATTCTCTGTATAATACACATAGGAGGCTAGGCTTTTTTAAGGAACTATTTGCTATGTGTTTTTGTTTTACTGTACATAACTACTAAGTATGTACTGTACTAACTACTGGTTACTTAAAGAAGGGCATAAAGGAAGGTGGGTCCATGTACTCTGATCCACTGGTCTCTCTTTTGTACTCGCTTGGAACTGTCAGACAGTAGCTCATATTTTTCTGAGCTTGACCTTGCTGAAGGTTTTGAGACATTTCCATTGCAGGTTCTTGAGACACAGATGTGTGCTGGATGCGTGAATCTGGCATTAATACTAGGATATTATGGTCCACAACTGTTGAGACCTTGGTATATTCTTTGTTGGTTCCTGGAACAGTGTATTTTTCGGTCTTTCCACTATTTTCTTTATGTTTCAGTAATACTGCTGGCTCCTCATCTTGTCTGACTTTGTGAACTTCTACATAGTCCATTAGTTTGGAATTCAAAAAAGATGACTTGTCATTAGGTCTGTTTTGTTTGATCTGTATTGTGTTTTGGTCAGTTTTGGAATGCAAATTCGTATCTCTTTTCTTTTCCATGTTGTCATGGACAATTTCAGTAATAGGATATTGTGACTGATGCTTTTCTTCATTTCCCACCAAAACTGAAGCAATGTGCACATTTGTGGTGTTCAGTGTTATCTTATGCGCATCTACGGTACTGTGATAGGCAAACATAGGAGGCTGATTATTAGGTAACTGAGCTGCAGGCCACGTGGATGATTTTGTACTCTCGTTAAAAAGGAGTATTTTATGTTCTGAGGCTATACACTGAGCTTCCCAGCTCCTTTTTCCTCCTTTATTTTTCTGAACATCTCTTACGTCTTGTGTTTGAAGTGTTGATGGAAGGGCGTGGGACTCCCTGCACTTCTCAGAAAGCAGAGAAGGGCTATCACAGCTCCCTCGGCCTGAGTCACTGTCTGTTTCCTTGGGTGTCATTTTTGCATTTTTACTGGGATGATCATTGTCATGGCTTGGCATGAGTTGCTGATCCTCACTGTCCTCTACCTCCAGGTACTCTATCAGTAGTTCCTCACAGTCTGATGTTGGAGGGAAACCATGGCAACCAAGAGCACTCAATAATTCTTCAGATTTTCCTGTCTAAGGGCATAATAAATAGGATATATTTTTTCACTGTTAACCTTAGGGTTTATCTGACTAGAATAATTGTGAACAATCTACATATTTAATATACAAATACTTCAATAGATCTATCACTACACCTGAACTGCATTTTTACTGCTGCAGAAAATAGTAGAAGAACAGAAGAAAACTTCTTGAGTTCCCTTAGTGGGGCGACAGAATCCTAGAATTCATGTTTCTAAAGTAGGAGGACTAAGGAGCTTTTGGCAGGTACAGGTCTTATGAGTTTAACAAGAAAGAGATGGAGGAGAATAACAGAGCAGCCATCTCCTGTCTCCTCAGCATGGCAAGAGACTGCGGAGAGCAACTTCCATAACAACTACTAGGAAGATCACACAGGCATTAGCTCTTGTGGTGTCCCAAGGAACAGCTGTGGTCACACACCCTGTTCTCAAACGCCCTCCTACTACTAGTGCAAGACTGCCTCACACATACCTTCCACATGATCAGTCTGAAAATGTCACTTATTTTTAACATTGATTAAATTAATTGAGGCAGTTTTATACTTCATTATGGTAACTGTGTTTGCTAGTACATAATTAGGAAAACTAGGTAGTGGTGGATTCTTTTGTTGTTACCGGTGGCACTCACCTCTAACAGATGTGTGTCTATGCCTTTTATCTTCGGTCCTGGAACCGGTGGCAGGATAAAGGCTATCATTCTAAAAAAATCAGAAGAACCACACAAAGTATAAGTATGGGTCCTATCTCTCTATTCTCCCATTTCCTCGGAATGTGACTGACATTTTAAACAATTCTCCCATATCTGATACCTCCCTGTTGGGCCTCTGTTTCCTGCCTACCTCTTAAGCCAGGTAATTTACAAATTCAGTTACAGTTCGTAAGTTACCCTTAGATGTATTTATAAGAAAGAGAACAGTACAAAAGTTACTCATCTGGAAAAGTGACATTGCTAATGTCCTTTGCCTCTTCACGTCCAGTTCTCTATTATCACTGTAACTTCATCACTGGCCAAGAAACAGCAATGTGGGGCACAGTTCAGGAGGACAAGTGGGCCTGTATGTACATAGTTGACTGTCAGCTGACTACTACTAAACAGGATATATGATGAATGACTTCTGAGGGTTTTTCCATCAACAGTTTTTGTCTCTTTCTTCTACTCAGCCAGTATTTTTTGCAAGGCTTGCATAAAAGTGATCATCTTTGCAACACCTTTCTCTTTCAGATTTGATTGAAATTAGCCAGTGCTCTAATAAATTATTTGGAGAATTGACAGACAGGTGGGCAGAAAGACAACCTCATAATATAACCTTGTTTCCTTTAGAAAGTCAGGGCAAAAACAAAAGGCGTGTCTTCTACAGGAGCAAGGATACTCCAAATGATGTTTGCTGAATACTTACATGGCTAACCAAGATGGTCAGATCTAACAGAGATATGCCCTTACCAATTGAGAATTTAGCCTGGTTTCCCTGAAGAGCAGAAATACCTCTTTTTCAGTTGTGAATTTAAAGTCAAATACCTGTAACTTACAGTTTATAAGAGAACACAAAACCTATAGGAAATTGAATCAAATGTTAGAAGTCTATTCTTGAAGAGTTTGCTGAGATATTCAACTTCATGCAATTGTGAAATTGGTGGCTTACCTGTACCCTTTCAAAACCATTGCCCAGCTCATGATTAAACATGTAAGAGATGACAAGACACCAACGATGATCCACACAACCATATCTTTTACTCTAAAGTCTAGGAAACAAACAGAATTATTTAAGGACACATATCCAACATCTTCATAGTCAGCATGCAAAAAAAGTCTCAAATTAGTCTTATCTTAAAATTGGTCTGAGGTGCCAAATTTGGTATTGAATCTAGAGGCCTTTACTAGAATAGATGGATCTCAGTAATCATTGTAATAGCTGATAATAAATACACATTTTATTAATGGCACTGTGTAGGAAATAAACTCTCTTGGAAAAATGATACAAAAATGTATGAAGAGGGAAATTTTGTCACAGACAGTTATAGCAATGGGGTTCAAATCCAATTATGCCAATACTGTAGTCATGTCATTATCAAATACATATCATACAATTAATTAAATGGTGGGTTAAATGATCTAGGACTAGATATTTTTAAGGATTTCTATTGTAACATGGCACTTTTTACATCGATGTGTTTATTTAAAATTCATTCCAGATAAAGAGTAATGAAGAGCTGTTACTGTCTGAAAGTAGTCACTCTCTGTTGTCTAAGTAGCAGTTTTAATGCAGTTAGTGGTGTTCTTTTAATTAAAAACTACCAGCATGTGAACAAATGAGGCAATAAACAGAAAGGACAGGCACAGGAGCACGCAGTCCCCATGGGCCGTAAGACAAGCTTGTGGGGAAGACGGCTGGCCTGGCTGAACAGGGAGCTTTTGCTGGGACTCAGGATAAAAAGAAGAGTTTATCACCTTTGGAAGAATGAGCAGGCAACTCGAGAAGAGTACAAGGATCTCGTTAGGTCATGCAGAAAGAAAATTAGAAAGGCAAAAGCCCAGCTAGAACTCAAGCTGGACATGGTCGTAAGGCATAACATAAAGTGTTTTTACAAAGATATTAACAAGAAAAGGAGAGGCAAGGAGAATTCCACACTTTATTGGATGTGGGGGAGAACATTGTCACCAAGGATGATGAAAAGGCTGAGGTACATAATGCCGCCTTTGTCTCAAGTCTGTGCCCAGGTGGCCAAGAAGGCCAACAGCATCCTGGCCTGTATCAGAAACACTGTGTCCAGGGAAGCGATTGTGCCCCTGTACTTGGCATTGATGAGGCTGCATCTTAAATCCTGTGTTCAGTTTTGGGCCCCTCACTACAAGAAGGACACTGAGGTGCTGGAGCATGTCCAGAGAAGGGCAACGAAGCTGGTGAGGGGTCTGGAGCACAAGTCTTACGAGGAGCAGCTGAGGGACATGGGGTTGTTCAGTCTGGAGGAGAGGAGGCTGAGGGGAGACCTTATTGCTCTCTAGAACTACCTGAAAGGGGGTTGTGGTGAGGTGGGTGTTGGCCTCTTCTCCCAAGTAACTAGCGATAGGACGAGAGGAAATGGCCTCAAGTTGCGCCAGGGGAGGTTTAGATTGGATATCAGGAAAAATTTCTTTACTGAGAGAGTGGTCAAGCGTTGGAACAGGCTGCCCAGGGAGGTGGTGGAGTCGCCATCACTGGAAAAAAAACATCACCATTCAAAAAACATGTGGACGTGGCACTTGGGGACATGGTTTAGTGGGCATGGTGGTGTTGGGTTGATGGTTGGAACTGATGATCTTAGAGATCTTTTCCAACCTTAATGATGCTGTGATTCTGTAACTGGCTATGGTGCAAGGATGCTGAGAATTCAGTTACCTTAGCAATTATGTTCTTACCTGTCCTAGGGAAACTACGGGATGTCAATCTGCATGGGTGCCACAACCAGCTAAAAAACGGATTACATGAACTTCCACGTAATAACAATTACGGAAGGGATGCCTGCCTACTCACCAGCAGGGATCTGAATATACTTTTCTGAGCTCCATTCACTCCATGATCCATGGTGGTCTGGTTTGCAGTGAATCTGTACAATGTACTTCTTTCCGGGATTTAAACTAAACATTTTATATTGTGTTTGCTGTCCAACAAAAATAGTCTGAAAATGAAATAAAAATCATAAAATGCACATAAAATTGAGACACTTTTCTATAAAAATCACAGCTAGGTTTAAGTCTTGATAATCAAGTTGGTAATATAGAATGAATCTGGATAGCTTCCTAATAATTGTTATGCAAGCATGGAATAACGGTACATTTATTTTATTTCTATAGGTCAGCTTTCCAACATAATTCAGTGGGAATGAGATCTGCCTTTGGTATACTGTGCAAATTAAAATACTACAAAAAACCATCATGAGCATATGGCAAATAGGGAGGAAATGTGGTAATGGTGGGAACTGCAATGGTGAGAGGAGACAAGAAACAAGAGACAGGGAAGATAATGCAGAGACAAAAGAAGGAACGTGGAGTTGGTGGAACCGCACAAGGTAGTAAAAAGTAGATCTTGCAATGGCCAGGGGGCTGGCAAGTGCAGTGTCAGGGGGAAGGAAGGAGGAGATACAGAGGTGGCTGGGAAGTATTGCAGCAGACAAGAAGGGGATGCGGCCACATACCAACAGCTGGAGTCTTTAATTTGCTGCCCTGTTTTTTGAGTTACAGATCCTTGCTATAGACAATTGTTATTATATAGCCATGAAAACTATCACCTAATGGCTATTTGTACAAATTTAAATGATTTTACATTATGTCACTGAGCCTTCTATTACCTAAGAAGTGCTTGTGGTTAAGAACAAATTATAAAAACCCGACTAAATGAGAATGAACAATTTAAACTGTAATGCCAATACGATTAACATATAATGGCCACAATTAAAAGTAAGTACTTTATCACCTGCTCTCACACGATAGCATCTGTGATACCAATATTCTCAGTAGGAAATTGGAGATCACACAAGTACTTTTGAAAAATTATGAACTATTCAGTGTGCCTGCTTCATTACATTCAGGCATAGGACCTGGCTGACAGAATCTAATTGATCGGAAAATATCATCTAGCAAAAACTGGCAACATCCTTACCTCCCATTCCTCTCCTTCTTCAGGCTTTAGTTGCAACTCATATTCAAGGGTAAGCCATCCAGATCTGACATCAGCCAGCGGGGGTGGAGACCATGTCAAGACCAGATATGGTTTTCTATTTATTGGCTTTTTTAATTCCAGAGTTACATTCACAGGAGGATCTGGCTGTACTGTTAAAATAAAAGAATACTAAATAAATTAAAATAATTAAAATAAAAGAATATTAAGACAATAACAGTCTAAATGATTTTTTTCCTTGCTTAGGAAGAAATATAAAATGGTGTGAGTGGTGACTTGTCACCTCCATTTGGGCTAGTAATTTAGAACTGGTGCTGGTATACACGGATCAAGAGTTTCCTGATAAAGTAAGCATGGATTTATGAATTTGAAGAAAAAAACTGAGGAAAAGTAAATATGTTGAGTCCATGTTGAGATTTGCCTTAATCATTTATCACCAGAAATAATTTTTTCTTACGTTGCCATTTATTGTTCTTTTCCCTACGGCTATGTTTCAGAGTTAATACCTTTAATACTGTGTTATGAAAGTTGTGTTTTACTATAATCTTATCAAAGTTGGCATATGTATTTAGGAATGCTGAAAACACAGACGGATCTGATGAAACTTGCCCCCCTCCCCATTTTATACTCAGAAAACACAACAGCATAATCCCTAAATGCATTTATGTAAGGATATTAAAAAATAAAACAAACCAGTAATATTAAAACCCTGTCTATATCTCAAAAATAAACCAAAATGGAACACAGGTTTCTGCTACAGCTTTCAGGCTTGCAGCTTCCTCAGTTCAGAGATAGAGCTTCTGTATATTGTGCATGTATTTTACCACTGCCTGATGCAAAGCTTCATCAAGTAAGTAGTCAGGGCATTGAGGTAAAATGTTAAGCCTTTTTCTCCAGCAGCCCTTTTCCAGTTGCTAGGCCCATGACAGCCAGATCCACGATAAGCAAATGGTTATTGGTGATAATGTTCTGTTCCCTTAGAAAAAAAATGAAATACTTGTCCGCAATCACTCTTTGGAAAAAGTCTGAGAAAAGAGTTTATCAGCACACTGCTATAAAAAGCACTAATTCAACTTCCCTTGGGTCTGGAAACTATTTTGAGGTAATAAAATTTAAGTATTATTAGTTAAAAGATCAATCTGATTTCAGTTGCTGGTAGAGTGGAAAAAGATTTTAGCTGGATGATGTTTCTTAGGGCTTGATTGAAAGAAATATGGAAAACCAATAAATGGTTATCTGAATGCAGTTTTAAAGCTTTTAGCATTTTTAGGCTTCCTTTGAAAATAAAATGGTAAAGGGATGAATATTGATTTATTATTACACCAGATAAGATCTTATTTGTTCTTACACATTTTTAACTTGGATATAATACTATATAAAATCTGATCTAGTTGAACTTGTCCCTGCTCATTGCCGGGGGGCTGGAGTAGATGACCTTTAAAGGTTCTTTCCAACCCAAGCTATTCTATGATTCTATATGAGAAGAGCCGGAATTTAAATTCTTGTGTCAAAATTTGTAATTTAAAATTATTTGGTTCTACAGAAAGTACTTTTTATGTCTTACCTATGTAAGTCACATCCACATAATGAGGATCAGAGATGTTACTTCCCATTTCATTAGTTGCCCTCACAGTAATATTGTATATGGTCCAGAAAGAAGTGTGCTTTTTATCGAAGTAGCACGAATTGGGGCCCGCAGTTCTGTAATCTGGACATTCATAAACTTGTTCTTCTCTGAATTGAAAGAATCACAGTAATTAGGTTACACAGACTAAAACACCTGACTTTGATTACTAGCAGTTCAGCATTATTCAGGGCTGGATCAGATTTTTTTCCTGGCAATGTGAAGAAAATCAGAAAATTGCTTTCAGACTAAAGAGTCATTGGACAATTCCAGAGACTGTAGTAAGTATTTTCCACCCAAAATAAAGACTACAAAGCTTGAAGTATTCAGGCTGTTGTAGATACAGCAGCGGGCTAGCAGAGTGCAGCTCTTACTTTTCTGAATGCCATTGTCCACTGCAAAGTCCTTACAGGTTCCAGAGACCCAGTAGGAGTGATTGCTGAAGTCTTATAGCCCATCTATTAAAAACTGAGTATTTCCAATGTTCATTTCACACTTACATGAGTTCTGCATATTACATTAATATGCTTTCAGAATCTATTTTGGTCTTTCCTCACCTGTTCCTCAAAAATAACCTGCTTTGTACCTGTCCTCCAAATCCATTCACAAGCTTCCCAAAGGAGCAGGGATAGGAGAGAAAGTTGAGTGTGTAGTACTTGTTTCCAGGCTCCTCTGGAATTGTATTCCAGGCACAATAACAAAAGAGAAAGTTGTGCATGTGGACTTCACACTCTGCCCTGGCTGGCTGGACCAGTATCTGTCTTTTCCACTAAGACTTGCCTCTCAGCTGACAAGTACAGAGTTTAGCATCCAGTCAGGTCAGTGCAAGGATGAGCAGTGCTGGGTAAACCAAAAACGGTTCACAGGACACAAATAAAACATTGACTGCTTCTTTAAAATGAACTTGATCTAAGTTCCAGGACCCAGACTACTGCAGAAGCCAGAAGGCATTCATGGCCTATGAATATTTGTGCAAAATAAGCATTATCAGATGATGAAAATTTTAATATCTGTTAATTTTTGAAAGCTTTATTTCTGGGGCTGCATGGCCAAAGAGCTACAGGACTGTGCCTTTGTATTGCATCCTATGATGCAGCTGCTGTGCCATGGCAACTTTCAAGGCAATCTGTCTTCCAAGGCAGAAGAATTCACAGAAATTTGAAAAACCTGACATTATAAGAGATCCTATTTCAACCTTAAATATGTTGCTGCTAGTTCTATTCCAGAATATGTCACTTGGACAAAAACATGTGCTATAGGAAATGACATCTCCTAAATGCAAAATGAATCAGAATTGATTCTCCAAGTCCTTCCAATAAAACACTGAATAATTATACACAGGTTATTACCCTTCTTTGCTGTAAAGCAAAGTGTAGTTAGTAGGATGTCCTCCATCTGAACCAGGTTTCCACCAACAAGTAAATGTTTCCTTTTCTGGAGAACGGCATTTTATTATTGTAGGCTTTTCAGGAGGTGACTCTCCTGTAAGAGATAAAGAAATTAACTCATAAGTTTAATTGTTTTACGAACCCTGAGTTCGTAAAACCATGTCAAGCAGAGCACAGGAAAGTACTTTTTTTTCTACAACAAAAGAAAAAGTTTTGCTTCATATTAGCACAGGAAAGGAGGGATGGTTCAGGATGGTTCAGTGAGCAAGGCAGCAGCCTGCTACTTTGACTTGGATCCAAAATCCTTTCCCACTGCAGCTATACTGAGTAACTATGTTTTAGTTCCCTGGCCGTGGCTATTCTCTGCCCCCAAATCTAGTAAGAGGTGCTCAAATACTGTCATAGCAGGTTCCATAAAACAATTTAAAATATGCTTTGCTATTCAACCTAATTTCTTTTTTCTTCAAAAAATGTGTTTTAAGATGCTTCTGATTGTTCAAAAAAATATTCTGTCATTTGTTTTGGCATTTATGGGAAAAAAGTGATGAAAAAAAGTTTTGCCCATTTGTTTATGTCCTTGACAGTAATTCTATTCTGAAGTACTTATGCTGAGCTGACTCCGAAGATAAAAAGAATCAGCTTTCATATTTCCTTTTAAAGTGACATTATGCCCAGTACTCAGGCTGCTTGCCTGATTGCTGCCAACCAATCTGTAATTATTTGGATACCTGATGCACTTAGAGAAGGGCAGAGTAAAATGCTTAAATTTTGAATAGGATGATGCTCATCAAAACCATGATGTGATTGAAACTTCTGCAGTTATGCATTTATGGTAAAATATGTTCCTATTACATCAATAATACATCTTTTTACTATTTAGAGTAGGGACATTGATTTTCCAATTGCCTAAAGCAGATCTGAAAATGGGACGTTTAAAAAATATTTTTCTCTTAACAGTACTTCAGCAATCTCCATGTCAAATAATGAATAATACAATCAGTGGCAGAAGAAGATTTGAGACAACCTGGCTAAAGTGTCCGACAGCAAGATATGATGTCATGCATATTTAATGTCCCCACTGAAACCCAACAAAACACAGATCATTATTTCCATGTGATGGTAGCTGCAAGTGTGATGCTGTGTTAGACATGGCAGTGCTTTCATTTCAGTTATTAATGAACAAATGAATGATTCTTACACAAGTGCCGTTACCCAATATCTACAGCTACAGATGAAATCAACATGATTTTTAAACAGAGGGACAGGAAGAATAAACTAGGCACACATGTATCAGAAGTGACTTCCTAGTAAATCCCAGCCTGATTGTCATAGCCAGTTTCAGCAGAGGATCCTGAGTGGATCAACAGACTGAATATGCAATTACACACAAAGTACGGTAAGATGCACTGAGCTGCTCCTCCAGCACTATGAAGTATCTGTGTGAGGAACCAGGTTTTCAGGGCTGCCATATAGGAACCTTTCACAACAATGAACTGGCTAGGACTTAAAAACAATTGCCAATACAGCAATCATCCACTCACCATTGGGGATATCAATGCGTCTTTCAGAGCTCCACTCACTCCATTCTCCAAGGTCTAACATGCAACGGACCTGAACAACATACTTCACCCCAGCTTGTAACCTCATGACTTTGTACTGTGTCTGCACTCCAACAGATATTGTCTGGAAAAGAAAATGGACTGGAAAAATCATAAAGTATTGGGCCATTTTAACAAATAAACCATAAAGGAGCAGGCTTGTGTCACAGACTTTTGAAAGGCAAGGGTTTCAGTTGGGTTTTTTTATTAAGATGTGACTTACAAAGAAGCAAAGGTAGTGACTTAACAGAAAAACTCACTTCAGTGACACTGAGATTCGATACTTGAGAACATATTTAATTGTAGGCTTCCTATAAGTTAGTACTCCATCAAATCCACAATGCAAGGAACACCACAGGTAGTCCAATTCACAGATAAACCCTCTGTGTAACACTTCTTAGTGGCTAGTTTTATTGCTTAGTATTAAATGCCTTCCTCAGGCCCTTTGAATCTCTTCAGAAGTCTTTCAAGACACATAGCTTTCTCCATCATTAAGGCATCAACAATTTAGGTAGCAAGGAGGCCATCTGACTATGACTTTAAGAATGATATTTCATCCTGGTACCTCAGCTGTGGGAGTACTGTGGCCCACATCTAGCAAAACAGCAACAGCTGGGAATGTCAATGGAAATAATGTGTGTGAGTAGGACACTCTAAACTTTCTGAGGAGGGGGTTGCCCCCAACTGACCATGTTGAAAACAACGATGGTGACAACTTTCAGTCCAATTAAATAGTAATTAGGGCATAACTGAGAGGCTTCTGAAACAAAAAGGGTCAGTATTAAAGAAGCATGAAAATTTGTAATGGAGAAGGGGGGAAAGAACACAACACACTGGAAACCTCAGCACTAGCTGACATTTAGTTTGACGCTATCAGAAACTGCTCTGCTAGCATCATGACATCTGCCTGGGCCAGACAGAGCAGCCTCCCTCTCAGACGATGTGTCTGTGCTCCAGACAGCGTGGGCTGCAGCAGGCAGGAACCCACACCTGGGTGTATGCATGTGACTGCGTGGGTGCTTTCTCACTGATGTGTGTCTTAGCAGACTGTAAGAAGGAACGTGAGTTAGCATAAAGCATCCACGTCCCCTGCAGAAGCGGGTGTAAACAGGGCAGCTTGTACTCCCAGGAGCGTAGAGTGTGCTTGTAACCCACCCTTCCCTGGAGAGGGGAATTTCTGTATATAGCATAATTCTGGGAGTATTTATAGAAGTGTGTTTATGAATTTGTAGGTGTTTATCAACATTTTTAAGTGTTTGTTATTGTGATTTATCTGTTGTATTGCCAATAATGACCTTGACTTGCATAGTTAACGGATTGCTTGTTAATTGCATCTTAATGAATCAATAAACTACTTTGATCCTATATGAACTATATGAACTGAGGAGCCTCTTACTATGACACTTGGGAACAGACGAAAAATACAATTAAATATTATATCAGTGGACTAAGTAGGTTTTTTTAGTATATATTAGGACATTACACAAATACCTTGAATTTCACTGTTTCTACAAACCACTACAGTAGTTTACAAAATACTACAGTATTTTTCTTTCTATAATCAGACTTGGTTACATTAATTTTTTTATCCTTACAGAAACTAAGCTTTTTGTAATACCAGTTAAATTCAGACAAGAGAACTCACTGAAAAGAGCATTTATACAGTAAATATATTGTTCCATTACCTCCCACTCTTCCTTTTCCTCAGGTTTTAGTCGTAGCTCATACTTATATACAGATGAATTAGAGCTGACATCAGCTAATGGAGGTGGAGACCATTTTGCCCACATGTACGTTATGCTAGCAGATGTTTTTGTTTCTAGAGAAAGGTTCACAGGAGCATCTGGCTGAACTGTATAAATGAAAAGTTTGCCATTAATCATTTAATTTTCCCTCAGAAAAGGCACAGCTTTATATTTCATCACGTTAATTTCAGACCATTCAGCACTGCTGTAAAGGAATAGTACAATATACTTTTTTTCCTTTCTCCCTAATAATGTTTAACTGGCTAATCATTTACCACAGTATCAGGAAATCTTAGACTTTAGTCTGAATTTGTTAGCATAAGGAAATACAAATCATAATTTCATTAGGCCACTCTTGCAAAATTAAAATGTCAGATGTTTCATAGCTGAAAAGGCTAAGTACATTTATCATAACAATGTGTAGGTTATGTGTATGCAGAAAGCAGAATGGAATTAGGAATATGAAATACTACAAAAAGCCTGCAGAGCGCTTAGGCAGTTATTTTTACCCTCCCAAGACTGCAATGCCAGCTGCCAGAAAGATGTTTGTTTACAATTGGAAAATTTAGGTAGTTTAACCTAATTTGAAAGTTTTATAATCTGCAGTGCTAGGAACCTACAAAACTGTCATTGAGTCTAACTGAAATACTGGAGATAACTAGAAACTGGAGCCAATTTTCAGCCAAAGTTAAAATGACAATAAAATATGTAGTTACTTAATTTATAAGTAAAAGGCAGTTTTTCACATAAATTAAAGATGCATATTTTAGATCATCTGTAGATGAACACTCCTCCATAGCAAGTTTCACATCATGAGGAAAGAAATCTTTCACCCACTACTTCTTCTAGGATTAAAAACCGCATACATCTCCAACTAGTTTGTTTTCATTTCATTATTCTCTTTTTACCTATGGAGGTCACATCCACATACTGAGGATCTGAGCTGTTACTTCCAATCTCATTCGTTGCCATTACAGTGATATTATATGTTGTCCAGGGATTAGTGTGGTTTTTATCAAAGTAGCAGGAATTGGGACCTGAGGTTCGGTAGTCTGGACATTCATAGATTTTTTCTTCACTGAAATAAAATGATTAAAAAAGTTAAAAGTTTAGGAAATGAAGCAAAGCAGAAAATATTCTAGCAATGTTCTATGTTCAGCAAAGAAATTTGAGATGTTTAACTTTAAACCTATATATAATCCCACCTCTGGGAAACATTTTGGTGAGTGTCAAATGCTATTACCATTAACGCTTCATTGCTATTTTTACTGTAATTGTTCAGGACAAACGCTCTTAAACCCTTTTCTATACATAGGAATATGTCGACAAAAGAATAGAAAGAGAAATTTCCGGAGACAGCACAAGGCAATTTTGAAAATGTTTAAAAGCAAGTTAAAAGGCAAATTAAACACTTTCACTTTGACTAAAGAAGACAAGTTGTTAAACATCTTTTTCACATGTTTCCCCTAGAAAGAAACCTGATGGGCCCTATGGCAGAGGAGTGTTTTCTTGATTATTTTGTTCTCAGCAAGATGATAATTCATCTGCTTTTTAACAGCATCATCATCATCATCATAACTGTCTCGACAAAAGATACTTTATTAATTCATGATCTCTTACCTATTCCCTTTATACAAGTCTTCTTTTTTTTAGGAGAGGGATTGTTTTGTACTCAAAGCTGAACTGAGTGATGTACTCAGAGCCTATCCAAGGTGTGAAGAACTGCACAAACCCAAAGCACCAGCTGAGATGGTTCAAGGATGCACTTCAATCCCACTGTTGTGCACTATGCACTGCTAATAACAAGGTCTCCCTGTTTCTAGGCAGTTTTGTCCCAGTTCACAAAGAAAAGATGGGAGTAAAGGGACTGTACCTGAGAGACAATGAGCTAAGAAAGGCAACCGTGGCCCAGACCTGGAGTGCTTGGCATTGCCTGATGTTCAGCTGATTTAATGAAACGAGAAGCACTCCTATCCTCACTAAGCAGGACTGTTCTGGGCTGTGATAGGTGTGACTAAGAAGTCTTCAGTAAAATTTCTGTTTTGATCAAGATGAAACATCTGGACTTTCATAAAATAAAAGCTCTCAGATCATTGTTGAGTGTGGCAACTTCATTAAAGGCTGCACCTTTCCTGATCAATTAATACCAAATGATCTGGAGTTTATTTAACTGAAGCAGGGAAGTCTGAGTCTTTATCTTATCTATTCTGAACTTCACTGGATTTGTTCAACGAAATTTAATCTCTGAGCCTCCCTGCTTACTTGGCCCAGTTCTGAGACCTCTTCTTTTCAGGAAGAAAGGGCAGTTAAACAAAGAAGCACAGGTTAAGCAAAGTTGCTAATCATGTACACATTTAATTCTTAAACAGGATGAAGGAGTCACAGACTTTACTGAAACAGTAACCTTTGAGATGCAATACCCACATCTGATTTTACTCCATTTTGGGAACCACGAGGATGGCTACAAATCTGGAACGGGAAGCAAAGATGTCTATAGATTTTCTCCAGATGGGCGTTTGCTGTGCAGGGCAATGGAAAAGCTCCTCAGCAGGGCCCTGAGGGCACCAGCAGGCCTCGCTGCCCCTGCCCAGCCTCCCCAGGCCCTCCCCACGCACTGCCCGAGGCCCAGGTGCCCCTTTCAGCCCACTGCAGCAGGGCTGGTC
>NW_010533787.1:0-10312 GCF_000687285.1 Phaethon lepturus
TTGAACCTCATACAGTTGGCCTCAGCCCAGCCTCCAATCACTTCTCTCCATTATTTTGCTAATAAAGAGATTTTGCATCTGACAACTGAAAAGATAAAGAGAGAATTTCTTGAGCTCAGACTTTCTACCAGTAGGTGCAATAATGGTAGGAACTGAGGGGAGAATAGGTGAGGTTTTTTCCTTCTTTTGAGGGTAAAAAAACCCATGTACAAAATGTTATTACCTAAGTAAGCTGAATGTTGTTAGCTAAAGCTAAATTTAGCAGAATACGAGACTTAATTGCTCTTTGGAAAATTTCTAAGGGAGCTCAGATAACCACAGGCAGTTCTTTGGCTTACTAATTTTTCATGTTCATGGGAGGACATTGTTAAAGCATGCAGGCAGGGACCCTGGCCTGAGGTTTACTGAACAGAAAATGAAAAACTACTGAGCAGAAATTGCTGGACATAACAAATAACAAAGTGAGAAGCTGACAAAAGTTACAGATAGTGCTGTGAGGAATGACCAGCTTTCACAGACTGTTATGTGGGAGTTATGTGAGAAATGGCCAGTCTTCGCAGATAATTAGAGGGGAGCATTGAGGACCTTTTGGGGAGTACAACCTTCTGTTGCTAGCAGTACCTAGGTAAGTGTATCGTTAATACCAATCGGTATTTTCAAAGTAACCATATAAGTAATATCAGTAAGTAGTACTATACAAGGCTGATATTACCTAGGAAACAGTACCAGAAATACCAAATTTTGCTACAAATGGAGCAAAGCCACTGGGGAAAAAAAGTAATTATTGTTGGGCTTTTTACTTGGATGGGGGTAAGAGCAGAGAAAAGGAGGGGGTCAAGGTGTTTGGGGGAAGAATAAGAATGGAGAGAAGGAAGGACAAAAGAGTCTGGTCTAGTGTAATCGACCACAGGCATGCCTTTATAAACACTTGTTTGTGCCTAAGACTACAATACACTATATGTATGTGTGTGTGTATTTATATCGTGTAAACATAAAATTAACCCATCTCTGCTTTCACTCGAAGTTTTGCAAGGTAATATGGCAGCAGAGGAAGATGATTTAAAATCTACAAGGAGGAACCATGCTCCACAAAGTCTTGGGAAGGCAAAACTGGATTGCATTTTATAGGTTTGATAGAAAGAATATCTCATGATACAACCGCTGCTGTAGGACAGACAGTGATTTATAAACAGGAGAATTAGACATGCAGGTTTGCCAACCTTTATGTGTTTAGCCTGCATTAACAGTTGATATTAGGCATCATGTCTTGGAGATAAGTTTCATATACTGTTTCAACTTTTTATCGACTTAATTTATGTATTGTATAACATGTATAACCTACCAGTGGAAAGGGCATTGTTTTTTTCAACCCTTACGTTAAGAATTGTTTCTCATTTTTTTTAAACATATGTACCTTATAGGAAGGTTTTAACTGCTATTTCTATTATGTGCTTAAAATTGATATCTTTTAAAGAATTATCTAAATGTAAATCTGTTGTTGTCATGAGAACTCTTAAAATACAAAACATTTTAAAAGGAATTTGAAAATATTTAATATTTTTAATTATGTACATATGGTTATGGATATCAAGGAAAGGCAGGAGACTATTTTTGTACTTCTACTCTATGGTGATATTATTTTACTTAGACAAGTTGATTCCTGTAATCTTTAAGCCCCTAATGTTTGGAAGCAAGACTGTTTGCTGAAATATCATGACATTTTCATCAGGTCTAAACACAGGTTAATCAAAATTCTCACTGTGTATCATATATCCCTCAATTTTGGCTGTATTTGAGAATCTTGGATAATGAAATTACAGTTCCACATTCTAATATATTCTAAGTAGAATGCAATGGAAAGGCTGAAGGACTAGTTAGTAACTGTAATTTAGGGAATCCCTATCACCTGCATTCTCAGATTAAGCTTGATACAACACAGCTGGGGCTCTGTTTTATATTTAGTTCAGTTAAAAAAAAAAATCATAAACTCCTCTTTACTCAGCAGGGTTGTTACTGCATTTTCAAATTTTGGGTAATTTGTGTTTCTTGAAAGATAATCACATTCATTTTAAAGAAAGTAGCAAAAAATTTTGACTGCACAGATGCCTGTCGTTCTCACATATTGAAGTTTTCATAAACTAGAGCTTGTGACATCAAAGATTCCCTGCTTGTTCATGGAGTAATACTGGGGCAGAAAGTAAGATTTCCCAGCAAGATAAATCTAACTTAAAATAGAACCAGGTATCAATAAGAGTTGATAAACTTCAATATTTTTATGTTATGAATCTAGTCAAGTTTTAGAATTATTATTGCCTTTTTATAATGAGTTAAGTACTTTCAAAGCTGCTGATTAACAGCAGCACTCTCGAGCAGAGCTCGGCTCCATGAACAGAGCTATTTCAAAGCCTTCTATCACCTGTGTTTCACGTAAAGCCTACCCAAGGCCACAATAAAGTCAGAAGAAATGAAAGTTTCTCTAGTCCTAATGTATGCAAATTCTGACCTGGATCATCTGTAAAACTAAATTATCTGGGTTTTCTAATTATTTCAATTATTCAGTTAGTTTGTAGAAGCCAGTCAGTTTCAATACAACACCTCTGTGCCTTTCAGTGGATTCAGCATCATTGGTTCACCTAAGATCACTTAGTTACCATAAATTCCATCACGTCCATGGCTATAGAAAATTTGAAGCTTTTTTTTAACATGGATACAAGAGTCAGAATGTTATCTGAAGAGCTATGTATTTCCTAGACTTCTAACTAGCCTGATGTTAAAGCAGAGTCTTTCTACAGGAGCCTTTATCAAATGAGAATAAATTTGCAAATGCCTTGAATCTCATCTCATTATTTTAAATGCTCACTATGTCTTCCAAAGAATACAATGTAATTAAACTTCTAAAAAGTATCTGTCTATACCTAAACCTGAAGCAGAAGTAGATACTGAGGAAACCTATAGAAACTCATTTGCTGAACAGCTCTCCGTCTCTTATTAACTCAGTATTTCACCTGGATAAAATGCATATAAATACATGAACATGCACACATTCCTGCACATGCTTATACCTATGTGTATAAGAATACAGATATTCTTGTTTTGCTCTAGTTATTGGATCAACGTTTAACGATTCACGGTATGACCCAACAGTAAAACTTTTGAAACCTTTGACTGAATGTGAGAAAGATCACAAAACCATCTTATGTTGTCATTGGAAACAGTGAATATTTTTCCAGTTTCTTAAGAATATGGCATAAAGATAACACAGAGACTTACTACTCTAGAGAAGCATCATCATATATAGGGCTTACCTAGGTACTTTCTTTTGACCTTTTCTCTGTGAATTATACTAACAAAGGTTGTATTATTTAACTTTTCTATTACTCATTTTCTTAACATGAGTTGAAATAACATTATACCTATTTGACGAATTCGTATTTGTAATAGCTGTGTTAGTGCTTGACCTGGGTGTCTTGGGTGTAAAGCATGTAAAGCACCTTTCAGATTTGAGAGCTATGTTTCTGTCAACCACAAGTAGAAATACAGCCAGTGATCTCATTCAATTTCTATGTGATACTCTTTTCACGGTGAAGAACCATTACAAAATGTAGCACGTTATTTACGACTGGCAGTCTCTGGTTAGAAAAGGCTCAGGGCTGGGATCAGAACAAACGATGAAGGTCAGGACTGAAATACATTCATTTTTAAGGATGCAATAGAAAGCTTGAACTTCATTTACGAAGGAGTATGGGTCACTGACTTTGCCCATTCTGGACACAGATACCCAGTATGTGTCAATTAGATTGCAACGCAAGGAATGCAGATAGAATCTGCTTTATACCCAAGGATAGTGTCTCTTCATTTGCAAGAATGTTGAATTAATTCAAACAGTGAGAGCACATAGAATAAACAAGCATCTTTTTTTTTATGTATTTCATTTTCTCTCAGAGCTATTCATATCAGCATCACCTAGGATACCCTGGAAAAATGCATCTGCTCATAGATCATCACTCAGCCCAGGTGGGAAAACTTACAGAAGTTTGGAGGCAGTGGTTGTCTTCTCTTCCACATTAATAGCAGATGGGATTTTTTTGTTGTTGTTTTTGTTTGGGTTTTTTGTTTTTTGTTTTTTTTTTTTTGTTTGTTTGTTTTTGTTTTTTGTTTTTTAATGGTCATTTGCTTTTTTCACTCATCGTTTGACCGGAGCATTAGGTTTAAAGGACGCAGGTGATAGCACATACTGAAGTAGTGCTCTAAAAGTACAGTTACATGCAGCTCCTCCATAAGGAAAACACTGTATTTCAGAGAACTTAAGTAAATTCTGTGGACTCCAACATATAGCATATGCTCAAAGTTTTGTATTTTATAACCCTTATTTTGATATGAGCAATGTATTTCTTTTGGTGCTTAATAACAATATCTTATTGCTGATTGAGCCAAAGGATAACCTATGTTTCAAAATAAATTTCTTCTAATCATAAAATTTCTAACTTCTGTTGCTTTCAATAACAGGTTCTGCTTATATATCAATTAAAAAATAATATATATTAGTGTTCATTAAGCCCTGATAGTTCTTTAAATAATATCCTCCTTCTATTCCAAATAATGTTAAATCCTGACTAGGATCACTTCACCTGAAGGGACAAAATAAAGCCTTTCATTCACTCTGCTCAGTGGTGAAGATTTGTTAGACTCCTGTGGAAGTAAATCCTGAGAGGGACAGGTTTTTTTCTCTTGGTAGTGAGATTTTTTGGCTGGAGGGGTGTTGTTTTTATTTTTTCTGTGTCTTCATTAAACATTTTCTCATTACACAAATGCAATTAAAAAAATATAAAAATACAAAGAGCACAGACAGAAAATATATGAAGCAAAACAATTCAATGCAGGGGTAAATTTCAAAGATTATAAAACACAATCAGAACACCTCCGATTCTTCTCATTTCTGTAACAAGCTTGGATGACTTATCTGTTCAACAATTAAAGTCCTGAAAATATATATACATGCAACTTTACTGAGATAAGTAAACCAATCTACTATGATGGAACTCACTAAAAGCACAGAATTATTTGTATGTATAAAATGGTACATTTGAGGATGTTAAGTCTTCTCACCCCCATCAGAGACTGATTTTCCAGACTTTCACAGAGGTTAGAGGTTTTATAATCAGAATCTAAAGCAACAGTTCTGGCCATAACCATAACAAATTGCTGATTGATGAAGAAATGTAGAGATAGGGAAGAAAAAGATGGAAAACTTTCAGGAGGAATTGCTTATCACAAAGATCTCTAAAGAGAAAAGGCAGAGCTGTGTGAAATGTAGGATTCATGCCCTATAAAGTGTTCTTAGTCTTCGGAAAGAGTTTATCTTGAAATATGACAAAGCTGACATGCCAAAAAAATTATCCCAGAAAGAGTATACTGAAGATAGCAAAATGTTTTGTTTCTAAAAATTGATTCCAATAAAAAAATTTTCAAAATGTCACTGTGTTTATATTTCATCATACCACTTTGTTTTGAATTTACATATAGAATATCAAAATGTTTAGCTGAAAATTACATTCTTAACATTAAAAAACAATTTAACAGAAAGCACATATTTTGTCCAGAAAAAATGATGAAGAGAAAAAATTTCAAATAACTATAGAGAATTATCTGTACCCTGGAAAAATACAAGAGCATTGTTGCATTCTCGGGAAGATATAACTGCTTTAAATACCTCACACTCATTTTGGAGAGCCAAGTAGTTGATATGTTGTGTTGACACAGGCTCTGACAATCCAGTTGTGTGAACTGCATGTACTGGAGGTTTACGCATATTAATAATCATGGTCTTCATGTTGTGCTATTTCACAATGCATAGTTACACCAGGTTTTTTGAAAAAACTTTTCCTAGAAATATATTTTGTATACCAACACTTATAGCCAGAACCCTGAGGCTTTCCTAACTGAATTTGTATTGCGTCATCAGTGAATTCCACCCAGTCTGAGTTTCCAACCATAGGTATTACACTAAGAGTAAACATACGGGTATAATTCATGTGAAAGACAAAGAAAACTAATTTCTCAAGAATTGACACCTATTATTAAGCACAAAGAAATTGTAGTGAACTAGCTATCTGACACACAGGGAGCATCTAACCTTGTCTATCAGTAATAACCTTGTCATATGAGTAGATCCTCGTACACTGATTCAGAAATAGACACACCTCAATCTATGACCCCAAGCAGAAAAGAAAGCAGGCTTCCTGGGAGGAAACAATTATTATTTGTTTTCTGTCTTCTCCTCCTTTCTCTTCCTGTTAAATTTGTTGAATTATTACTAGTGGGCAAGCACACTTGGATAATATAATCAGTCCCCTGGCTATTTAGTGAGTTATTTACTTTAATTATTTGGCCATTGGAATTAGGTGGCTGCTGATACCTTAGAATACAGGTATGGATTGTATGCTGTTATTTATTAACATTATCATAATATAAAATAAGTACCCATTTTACCATATGTACCAAAAGGCCAGTATCTTACCTACACAGTTTCTGTTATGAGAAGAGGACAATAATAATAATACTACTACAAGTATTTTATTCTGCTTTCTAGATCAAAAATGGAACTTACAGTACTGTTCTCTCACTACATTTGGTGGTATTGTTAGTTGCTAATAATGAATTTAATCTATCAACAATCACACTTCACTGAAGATGATAGCATGCTAGATCAACTTTTTCAGGTTAAATGAAAGAATAGTTAAGTGTCTTCCTATTTGGAGACAGCTGAAAGAATAGAAACTACTGATAAAGGCATTGGTCTTCATAAAGAGGCTGGAACAAGAACTCTGGAAAAGTAAAGCTGTTTCTTGAACAGGTAACAAATGCTATGGCAAAGGAATTGACAAGCTGTATGGAAAGTCTCAAGGGTAAAGGACTGAAAAGATAGAAAAAGTGAGTTTAGCTAAATGAGGAAACAATGAGAAAAGCTTCTTTTTGGCAGATATCTGGCTAGAAAGACAGCATAAACTGCTGAAGAATGAAAATTGCCTTTTGTTGTTTATTCCATCCTTTGTCCAGAGACATAAGAAATATTTTGTAAAAAAAAAAAAAAAAAAGGAAAAAAAGATGTAATCACCCAAAATATGTTCTTGACTGTATAAATCAGTTTGTCCTCTGATTTGAAACAGATCTTAAGAATTAGCTAACCAATTGGACTGCAGGCAGCTATTTTATACCTGTCAAGGGAGAATGTTCTCTTGCCTTATACTGTGTACTATAACATGTCAGATAGGTGACAGATGATTACCTTGCAGTTTTCAAACACTTAGTAGTACTCTTAAGTGACTCTGGGAAAAGGAATATTATTTCAAATAAACCTGAATTTTGGATGTGCCAGTATCCATTATTTTACACAGACTCTAAAGTTCTGCTCATAGCTGTGTTTCATTGGCAGAAAGGTGTGTCCAGTAAAACCTCAAAGGTAGGCAGCCTAAGAAATACTTCATAATAAGAATGATGAGGAAATGGATGGGATTTCTACATCAGTGGAACCTGCGACAGAAATTCTCCACGGGAAACTCCCAAAACACTGACATTGCCTCTTCCTCATTGTTGTCAACAGAGCAGTGAAAGCATCAGTGGGACATTGCTTCTGACTGAAAAGATATATCATACATACTCAGTGGCTCAGTGGATGTGCTGAGACTATTAGTAGATTAAGGCTACCACTGATGAAAATCAGAAGTGTTATGGCATGATGCTTATATTTCAATTACATTTGGCTATATTCATGTATTGTAGCTACATCACAGCCAGTGGTCACCACAAACTTGATTTCTCTCTGACATGACGTACAGACAGATAAAATAAACACATCAGAGTAAAGGATGTGGGGCAGCCAAAAACCCCATAAGTGGGGTACTTCTTCACATGAAGAAATTCCAAAGAACACTCATGCTGTCGTGAATATGACTCATGAACATTTGTTTTCCTAGTAGCATGATTACTGCTGTAACATAAGCAGATATGTTTTTAACTACCGTTGACCAGCAGAAAACACACGCTTATGCAAAACTATCACAAACTATTTGTTCAGGATGCTCATTTGTATCGGTTTTGACAGACTCTTAGTATAGGACTGAATTTCTTGGTGTTATGAATTAAGTACTAGTTCAGGAGCCCCACAGCACCTCTAGCTGTTGCTGCTCAGCTCCTCTGCCATGTGACTTACTCCAAGTGCAGGGGATGCGCTACCTCCTTCGTAACCTTGCAGTGCAGTATTCATTCTTTCATGGGAAACCAAGCTACTGGTTTTACCAAGACAGACAGTCCATGCCTGTGATCCCAGTAAGAGGGACTGATTCCTCCTGACCTTGGTGTCTTCTTCAACCATGAAATTACTCGTTTTGCTGGATCCCGCCTTTCTTCATCACCCTTTTCTGCTTTTACATGTGGTCTCTGACAGATCTCTTGTTTACTCCAAAAAAGAAAATGAAGAGAGGAATTTAAATTTTATTTTAAAATGTTCAGATTTTTCAAAGCTTTTGTGGGGTGGAAGAAACTACATATCTACACTAGCTATACTCTTCAGTTCAAGATTAGTTAAATGAACACACATTAAGCATAAGTGTTTGTGGAAGTGAATCCAAGCATAATATGGCAGGGGACAGGTCACATGAAAAAAACAAGCACAAGAATCCTTAAAGTTTGTGCTGTTTAACACACTTTAAAAGACGATAACACAATCGTCTAGGTGACATTCCAAATTTAACTTTAATTTGATGCAATTCTTGTTTCAGATAAGTGGATTGCATAGTTTTGTGTGTCACATGAGAAGAGAGAAGTGTGCCAAGCTATAGCTAAAAGCTTCAGTCTTTAAAAAAGATGAGAAATTCTGAAAGTGATGCATATACTCATATTTCCAAGGTTAAATGTGTTCTCTGAACCACAGACACCACAGAGTAGGACCAGACTTCTAAGATCAATTTCTGACCAACTATGGTTTTAGTATTTACTTTAATGTCATTTTAGATTTCTGTAGCAAAGAAGGTAGTGCCTTCATGAGGCTCCATCTAATATAGGCTATTCCTCCTAGGAAGTTTTGTTTGCCTTTAACAATGGGTAAATTAGATTATTTTAAAATAAATAAAATGGGTACACGCTAGATTGTAATACCTTTATTGCATTTCTGAATAAATGTTTTCTGTATTTTCACTACAAAAGTGTATATGATCTATAAGAAACCTTTTTCTTTTCACAAAAAGAAAGCATAATCCATCAGGTTCTTGCTCCTGTCAATCCCCAGTAATCCTGATTAAATAATGCAGCACTATTCCCATAAGGCTTTGCCCTGTTATCATAAGACTGAATCTGTAGTTATATAAATATATTGGACAAGAGGGTTGTTTCCCCCTAAATCCGATTATACTATATACTCTTTGTTGTTTAAAAATACCTTCTGTCAATAAATTTTATAATTTATTTCATACACATAGCTATATATGTTAATTTTAATACTTCTTGCAGCCACCTTCTGGCTAGCTCCAGTATCTCAACCATTGGGCATAAACCGTACAGAAAATAAATTAGATCATAGAAAAGTAATGAAAAGTAAAATGCAGAAGTGAACAGAACAGCATTCTGCCTCAAAAAATTACCTTGATTTTTTTTTCCTATTGAAGTCAATCTTTAAATGATTGGACCTGTTAATAATGGTTAAGTGAACTGCTGAAAAATGAGAACTGAGAATGTTTAATTTATTCAATTTATAGCTGAATGAATATTTTTTTAAAATATGCCATTTCCTACTAAGTATTGCTTGACTGCCTATTTATTGATAATGTTCTTGGAAGAAAATGGAAATTCTCTTTTGCTTATGCAGACAAAGCAAATCAGTTTTGATTTTCTATCAGAGATATTTTAAAATTCCACATGTAAAATTTCAAATACAATACGATTAAGATGTGTTTTATCAGTTTATGAAAAAGGATTATAAGACAGTTCTCTTTGTCTTGTGCATCTTCACAGAAGTATCACAGAATCATTAAGGTTGGAAAAGACCTCTAAGATCATCATGTCCAACCATCAACCCAACACCACCATGCCCACTAAACCATGTCCTGAAGTGCCACGTCTACAGATTTTTTGAACACTTCCAGTGATGGTGACTCCACCACCTCCCTGGGCAGTCTGTTGCAATGCTTGACCACTCTCTCCGTAAAGAAAGTTTTCCTAATATCCGGGCTAAACCTTCCCTGGTGCAACTTGAGACCATTTCCTCTCATTCTATTATTTCTTACTTGGGATAAGAGATCAACACCCACCTCACCACAAC
>NW_010533788.1:0-16919 GCF_000687285.1 Phaethon lepturus
TTTATTTTATTTTATTTTATTTTATTTTTTGTAGGAAATAATGTCTCCAGCAGTTTAATTAAGACAAAACAGAATGACAGTTGTTTTATGTTTTCTTTTAGAAATACTGGACAGTTTTCTCAAGAAAAATACGCTTTTCTTTGGACAACATCTGGTCAGAATTGACAATATAAAGTAATAATTAGGAAGACTCTTGCCCCATTAGAAGCCATAATAAGATCAGGAAATCTCACCAAACTTGGGTGGGAACATCTGTCCCTTGACAAGCCTAAAGAAGTTCATAAAGAGACCTGCGGTCTGACTTGATGTTTATTTTTTCTGCCTTGTAGGCGTTTAAAGTGGCTGATGATCCAGTCTTAGCTTGTTAAGGTTAAAGCCTTACGGAAGAAGAAAGGCTGTTTAGGGCCTGAAGAGCATCCTTAGGCTAAATTGCCATTCCCTACCTTTCACACAAGTTGTTAAGCACATAGTATAATTATTGTGGGAACAGTAGTGGTACTGCCCAGCAACTAGAGAGGAGAGGACTGAGAGCTGGGAGATGTGTGCTTTTTTTTTTTACTGTGCTGCTGAATAGCTCTGTGACTGTGGGTCAAATCAATTCTTTTCCACATCTCAAGTTCTGTAAGCCTGATACTCTTGAGACATAGAACAAACGTGCACCATCGTCTCTGCAGTAATACCAGTAAAGTTACTTCTTACCCGATCTTCTGCGAGTGTGCGTGCATTTCAGAGCTCTGTTGGTCCTGGGGATGAAGGCGTTGGCCCCCTTTTACAGACACTCTCTGAGGTCCATAAACGCAGGGTGCCATTGAGTTGATCCTTTCAGAGAATCATAGAGTCATAGAATCAGAGAATGGTTTGGGTTGGAAGGGATCTTAAAGACCATCTAGTTCCCATTCCCTGCCATGAGCAGGGACACCTTCCACTAGACCAGGTTGCTCAGAGCCCCATCCAGCCTGGCCTTGGACAACAGCAGTGTGAAGCGTTAGGGTTTTTCTGTTTGCCATTTGTCTGCTCATTTCCTTTAGCCTTGACTTCACAGTTTAGCAACTCAGTTTGTAACTGAAATACGAAAACTTAGGGAGGGAGGTTGCTGGACCAGAATGTGGAGCAGACCTGACCTTGAATAAGAGGTGCCAGCTCTGCAGAGAGCATACAAATGTGTTACACTGTATAATATGCAGAAAGGTCTTGAGGTCTTTCCCCTCTCTTTAAACATCAAAGATGGGATAATGTGTTTTCATCCTTCGACATTAAACATTCTGTTACAGTCTTGGCAAAGGCGGAGAATTGTCTCTGGGATCCGCTGCCACAGGAGGTCACAGAGTCAAACAGTATGGCTGGATTTGAAAATGAAGAGGAATAATTTTGTGACCAGTAATAAAATGTGTAGCTACACATGCTAAAATAATGATAGGGCCATAACCTGAATGAGGAGAGAGTCATGGGAGGAATTCCCCTCTATGCCGCATGGAAGCACTGCACGTGTAAGCTGGTGGCTTTGGGGGGTGAAAAGGTGGGTCACCTTGTCTTGAGGTAGCAGATAAATCAGACTTGATGGACAATACCACTTCTAATTTCTGAGAATATTAGTCACAAAGTGGGAAAGTGCAAAGTAAGTTAAGAGGTCCTGGTAAAGGTTTGCTATGCAGATGTACCTAGGGACACAAATCGTTTTCGTTAGAGCAGGAGAACATTTCAGGGGGGTGGACTGCAGGTTGGATTCCTTTTTGTGGATTTATAACAATTTTGAAATGCTTACTATTGTTTCTGGATGTTTGTTAGAAATTGGTAGGTGGAAGTGAAATCTTGGCTTTACAACTTTTATGAAAGAGTTTGACTGACTGACTGACATCATAACCGAAGAAGGGAAGCATGGAAAGATTGTTTTTCACCAGAGAATCAAAATGAGATGGATATATGGTGAAATAGAAATGTGGAACTGGTACTTTAGGAAAGACGGGCATTGGCAAAAAAGATTGCTGCCCAGCTCTGTAGAGCCGTGTAGCTGCGTGCTAAATAAGCAGCGATGGCTTCGTCAGGCACTTTGCTGAGTATGGCCAGGAGAGCGTTTTGCCGCTCGAGATGGGGTGGTGGCCGTGAGAGTGGGAGCAGAGACTGTTGATCTCTCGTTCCAAATCACGTCCCAAGTGAAGCTTTTCTATTGTTTTCCTTCCAGACCTGTTGGCAACAACTCCAGCGGCTTCATGCCCTGACATAATAGTGATCACATCTTCTCCTTGTGCTCCAGTCGGTTTTTCTCCTGTCCTGTGGGATTCAGTACTAGATATTTTATCAATGTGATAGTGTTACCATACATTTTTAGACCTTCATTTCTTGGAGGGCTGCCTTCAAGAGCTGTAACATTCTGTAATTGTTCGGCACACCTGTTTCCAAATACCTCAGTGTGAAACTATTTGTTTTTTCCTGTGAGAAGACTATAGTACAAGTTCTGTTAAGTCTTTGACACCTAGCCAAAAAATACACCATTCATTTAAACTTGAGCATTAAAGGCTCTATTCACACACATACAAAAAAAAGATATTTCACACTTTTCCAGTAGAATTTTAAATGGAAATGAGAGTGCATTAAAATATCACCTAGTCCAGCATTGCAATAGGTAACTATGGGATGATGTGTTGAAACCGAATGCACAGAAGATGGAAATAAATTAATATTATATAGATAATATTAATTCCATATAGCTTTAGAAAAAATTAACAAACATGAAATACAAGGATAAGACTGTGGCCTTAAGCCTCTGCCTATACACAGGGCGTACAAAGGAGAATAAGGTACCTTTTGGTGACAACCTCTAGAACTACCAGAGTGGCTTATGGTCTGACCACAAAAGATTAACTCCTGATCCCGATCACGGTCCTGCTGTACAGGTTGTAGCATAGCCCTAGCATTTCCACTAAGTGCCAGGCTTACTGTTCATCTCACGGAGTTTTCCTTTTACGCATCAGGGTTGCCTCAGAAAAGTTCAATGATAAGTGAAATTATCCTTATATGCATATTGGGAAGTTTTTAGATCCTCCCATGCAAAAGATTTCACTTAAACATAAGGTGGCTATTAGTAGTAGCAATACTCATAAAGTTATCCAACCTTTTCAATATTCAATCATGCTGTTTCATTTTATCACCTCCTGATATAACAGAAGAAAAAACTGTATCTGAGAGGATTACAGTTACAGTTTCCCCAATGTTAGGCATGCTGATGGCCCAAGGGCACAAAAGGGGTTAAATACCTGCCTATATTGGCTCCTTCAATATGAAGAAAATGTGAGCTAATCAGCTACCAACATTGCTTAATTGTAGGAGTTATTAGTGCAGCAGAAGCTAAACCAGGTTGCATTTGAAATGTGTTAAACACATGTATTTCTTCTGGCTGGGAGGGTGAATATGTCTATATGATGCATATTTATATATGCCCTGAAGCTCGTCCTCTTCCACTGGGGAGGTGTCTTTTAAGCCATCCTAAACCTAGTTCCTTCACCCTGAGGGAAATAGTTTTTCCTCTATGTTCAGTAAACATATTGGTATTTCACTCACTTCTTGAAGACATCAAAGGTAAAAGGAACGAGGGGCTGCAGATCTTCCGTCTTCTTAGAGCATAGACACTCTACTGTTAGATGCATAAAGAGAGCAATATATATAGCATCACTCGAAGTGACCTTTCTTTTACATTGAGAACAGAAAAAAAAAAAAAAGAAAGAGAGAGGGAGAATAAATGTAAAACCTCTGTGGAAGGAGTATACATCTCCTTTTGCAGTCCATGTTGTGCTTCGAGAATAAAATACCTTCCCAACTGATTAGAAGTACAGTGCATAACACATGAACCAAAAGCTGTCATAATCTGAAAACTACATACTCCTTTCTCTATGCATAAAGAGAATCAGCACAGGTTATGATCCAGAAATGCAATTGAATAGCTCACCCTGATTTGGGCTTTATACTTTACAAATTTTTAGAATGATCCTAGTAAATGTGTGTCTAGCAGCCAAATTTCATTCTCAGGTCTTAGTAAAGTCAGTACACCCCCAAACATTGTAGCATAACTTCTGAAGATTATGGCTGCACCCCAGAATTTCAGCTCGTATTTCCTGTATCTTGAAATTGGTTGGTTTTGGTTGCAAAGAAAACCATGTAGAATTTGAATTGAGTGTAACCGATGTGGAGCTGAGCTTTAAAGACAGATTAGAACGTATTTTGCATTTCTATCCGTGAGGTTTTAGCTCAGATGATCAGTACTTTAAAAATATCTTCATTGATAACGAGGTCACATTTTTTATAGGAAATTAGGGGGATGATCACAGACTTGCATAACATATTGCGCCTGGAGTTATTTTATGATACAAGAAGCTGGAGGGAGGGCAGATTTGAGACATTGTGCAATTATTTTCTTGACTAACCAAGAAGGAGTCAAGCTCATGGAAAATGTAAGAAGGAACCAAATTCAAAGGACTCAGGGCAAAGTTTCCAAACAAGCCCAGCAGTATTAACTGCACAGCCTATTTTGAATGGGTACATTGCATGTGGCCATGGGATGCAGCTTATTTTTCAGAATGAATTCTTCCTTTTTCCATTTTTGCACACACAAGAGACTCAGATGCTAATAGGAAGTGTGTACTTCTTAGGCCCAGTGCACATATTCGCTCTGTTCTGCCATATTTTTTAACTCATCCTAAAATATTGTGAGGATACAAAATACAAATTCATTCCCAACAGAATGCATTTTGAACACAAACTCATTCCAAATAGCATGCATTTCACAGCAGTGTTTTTCAGGAACAGTCCTTCCCAAACAAATCTCCAGTAGGATGGAAGCCGTTTAGTGGTGATTAAAGCCAGATTGCATTCTGTACAAGGGTCCTGTGGCTGCTTCTACAAAGTCAGTGAGAAAGTCAGACGAAAGCAGGAATCTCTTAGACATATCATGGCTCCAAACCCTAAATGCTGCTAGAGATATTGCCTGATCCTCTGTGATGTATGCCTCTGTTTTCTAAACAAATGCAAAAACTACAACTGGAAAGAATGCAGTCTTCTTAAGCAAACGAAACTTTGGCTTCTTTATTTAAATAAAAAAAAAAGAAAAGAAGAAAGTAAGACTCTTGAAAGGTTTTGGCATGAAGAACCAATGAAGGTGATGAAAGCTGAAGTCATTTGTTTAGCCCCAGAACAGGTATGGTACTGCTCCAAGAACGTACCTCACTTCTGAGCTGGAAGGACCACCTGTAGGGATGAAAGGGCACTTCAGGACCCAGGTCCATACAGTCCTTGGCTTCCCCACTGAGAGTTCCTATATGGGTGCCAGTGAGCACCAGTCAAGCTAGCGGTTTTTATGATGTGGACAGGCATCCAGCAGGGACTTGACTGAGTTAATATTGTTTTAATAAAATTCTTCTGGTATATAAAACTCCACTAAAAACTCACAGTGCTATGGAATCAGCACTTCAAGTCTTGATGTGTCTGTGGAGAAATGAATGTTAGCACAATAGGAAAAAAGCTGCAGTCTGCTGAAAATCTACCCAGCTTGGGATCAAATTTTTTGCTCCGAAACTTTATCAGATAAAACTCATATAAATGCAATATGCTTTTACACTGAAGCAGAGAATTTCTTATACAAGAAAGGTATTAAATCATCCTGCCATCAGCAAATGACAATACTTTGTGACGCAGTAGAAGACAGGAAAAAAAGATGAAACAATAGAGCAAACGGGAAGAAAAAAAGATTCTTCCCAAAGCCTAAAACAATCAACATGTGCCCAACAGCATGGACTTTGCTTGACTTCCATCAAAAATGTAAGTTGGTTATCAGAAAATGCCTTCCTCCCCTGTGATACACAGTTCAAAACAATTCCAGCATTCTATTCAATTAGCTAGTCTTCCAGTAATCATAAATAATAATCCTTAACATTTTTCAACTTCACTTATTTAATAAATAATCATCCCCGCATCCCAACATGATGTGTGTGTTGTTATATTTAGTAGGGAAACTGAGGCATATCAGTTGTTATTTCAGAGGGAAAAAAATCATGGAGTAGAGTCAGAATTTAATCTTTATCCCTCTCCTCTAATTCTCTTTGAAAAGCAGCCATCAAAGCAACACAAGATTTGAGCATTTTACTGCGATGACACTGAATCGGTTTAAATTCCATTGTTCCGACTGGATGCCTGTACTTCAGTCAGATCACCAAATTTAGCCCTGCTGTGAGCTTGTGCAACTCCCACATAAGTCACTGGGAGTTATGGCTGGGTTATACCAGGCCTAGACTTGGCACTGAGAAAACATCCCTCATGATAATGAAGCGAACCGATTTCAAGTGAATGTTAAAAATTCCTGGCAAAGTAACATTTCTCTCCTCCTGCCAAGCGTCATCAACATTATTTTTTTGGGTGGATTCAAATCTCTGAGCGCCGAGTTTTCCATTACATGTTCCTAATTGTTAAAAATTGGGCCTGCTATAATACTTGAGAACTAGTTTGTTTAGTTGTACTTGTTACCATAACACCAGGGTGAAATACTGCTTTTCTCTCAGCTGGTTAAGCCGCAGCATACAGTAGCAGCCATCCTAGCAATGTCAAGGCATTAGACGGAGGCAGAGCAATCCACAGTCAACAGAATGAATGGAACAATTCACACTGTTGTTACATAGATATAGAGGTTAAACCCAAACACATGAAAAAGTGATGCTGGAAGCACTTGGGAACAGCTGGGCCAGATGAATAACTCAATTGGATGCCATGAGGAACAAATTAAACAACTGACTGGAGACCAGGCTGCTCCTGTGACAGACACTTTAATCAGGAAGTCAAAAGCTGATTGACAAGATGAAAAGCTGGATGACATGAAAAATGGAAACAGAAGGAACAACACAAGAAAAGGGCACCCTGGGTCAGCATGCTGACAAAAATAATCAAGTACGACAGGCCATAATCCAATCTTCGAATGTTTGGCATGGTGCTAGTTATGAGAGTCTGCAGCCAAGAGGAAAGAGAACTATTATTAAGTGAAGGAAATTATCTGCCTTTCTAGAACTCACTAGTATATGTTCATCAGAGATTCTCTTTCTACCCACGATACATTATAGATATGTACTAGAAATAGCTTATGTTGAATATTATGAAATAAAATTAGAATAAATAATTTCTCTAGAAATAAAGTACTTTTGCAGCAATTTTAAAATAAGTCATTGCTTTTTCAAAACTCTACAGCTGAACAGGTGTTGACATAGAGTAGGTGTGAAAAGTGAAGACTATCACAATATATGGGAGCTTTTTTTCTCCGACAGCTGAATGTAAAGCTATTGCTTTCACGTTTGCTATAGAAACCTGTTCTGACTAAACTTTGAGACTGGCTGTGTCTGGCTCTCTATCTGCAAAATGGAGGGAAATCTGAAATGCCCTAGTTGTGTGCATTTAAGAAGGTGCTCTGCACATGCAGTTTAGTTATGTGCCCCCCAAGACCAAGGGGCTGCAGGGTGATAATTGAAAGTAGAATTTAGCCTTTCACTGGCTCAAGACCCAGTTTCTCAGAAGAAGAGCATCCTGAAGTTAGTGTCCTAAATTCATAATTTGATACCTAAAACACAGCTGCTTTTTCCAGAAGTGCAGAATAGGTTGTGGCAAAGAGCAATTTGGAACTGCTGGTACTTCTGGAAATCGGGTTACTTGGGAACCTTGTTTCGCCCAGTTGTAGAAGATTTGCATTAACTGCTTCAGGAGGTATACAAAATCAGATTCCGCTGTAAGTAGGGTAAATACCAGTGAGTTTATGCAGGCACGAGAGGAGCATTTGGTGACAATTCCGGCATGACTTCTTCCAAAACTAGGATGGAGGGATCTTCCATAAGGTCATATTGGATCTTGAAGTCTAAGGTTGCAAATGGGGAACAAGATGTAGGATTATGTGGCCTTGGCAGTCAGAGTACATCAGGTACTCATGTACGTTGTTCTATACAAAGGCTTGTGTACATTGGCAAATAAAGAAGCATCAACCACAATAGGGCATACCTTGCTAGGCTCTCTTTTATTGTTGTTTCAGCTTCTTGCCTTTTGTCAAAAGGGGTGTAACGTGTCTCCTAATTGAGCTAATGACATAGCTTTTTGTTACTGAAGTACATCTCCCTGTCTAAAAGAACAATATTAAAATAATATTCTAAATGTCAGGCTAAACATGGAGCACTTTCTGATAGAAAGCAAATTACCAGTAAAAAACGCCACCACTCCAAAAAAATTGGTAAAAAAGGAAACTTCTGAACTGGAGATTAACTTACGTGTAGGTCTTTTTCTCCTATCTGCTTCCCTTTTTTTTTCTTTTTTTTTTTTGCCTGTGTGTTTGGGATTTTTGTTACACTTTTTAGGCTTTTTGTGTCTCTCCCTTTTCCTGTACTTCCCTCTCTTCAATACTAGTCTTCTGTTTCAGTGCCAGCACGGACCTAGGACCTGGTTTCATCAGTTCCCTGTTTGTTTTGCTAAACAATAGCAACAATCACCAGAACAACAAATCCTCTACTGATATCGAGCTGTGACCAGGTTGATGTTTACCACAAACAATGGCGTAAAACTTCCTGGAAGTCCCAAAACTGCTGTTGAAAAAGAAAAATTGGTTTCAGGGGGTGTGGTAGGTTAAATGTTTCTGTTTTCTTCCTTTAGCTTTGTCTGCTCTTGCCCTGGTATCTGCCTTTGTGATGTCTTTCTTTAAGGCTTTTTATTCGTTCTTTTCCTATAATGTATTGCAGAGGCAGGACATGCTGTGCTCTCCTCCAGGAACTTTGTATTTGTTCTTTTCTTGTTTTTCTGCTCTCTTACTTGAAGATAAAGGTCATCCTGACGGGAAGCATGGTATATACTTGCTGCTGGTGTTGGTAGAACTTATGATAAATGAGCTTTGTTCTTAATTTAAATTCTGGTAGGCAGATGTTTCTGCTTTCAAGACTCCCACCGTACTCGAGACAAGTTTTTTTCCTTTCTGCATGAAGAAATTAAAGACTGTTCATATATACAGGGAGTGAATAAGCTGTTTGCCCCTACAAGCAGATCTCACAATGCACGGCCATAGTGTAGGAGGAGGTATTGTGAGATGTTGCACTATATCTGCCCTGATGTTAAAGATGTGCGAGGTGAAAGAAGACTACAGGAAGGCTCGTGAAAGCAAGGTTTATCAGCCTGTAGCATATCCTCATGAGACAAACACAGCAAATCTTTAAACAAAATATACATAAAATTATTTTGGCCAAGGGTCTGGTAAGTTTATGCTGTAATAAAAAATAATCCATCGTCTGGACACAGGGCAGAATGTCAAAATCCCATTTCATACGGTTTTAGGATTGTGAGTCCTGTAGCCGGAATCAGCATGAAACTTGCATTTTAAAAAAAATAAAGTGAGGGCTATGTTTGTATGTATATATGTGTGCATGCATGCGTACATGAGAGGTAAGGTATTTGTAAAGTTTTTTTCGAGATTCATCCAGGGCTCATTCACAAGAAAGAAGGGCTCCTGTCTCTGATGAGTTCATGTTAGGTCAGACAGCTGGTTTTTCCCCATTAAAAAGAACTGTTTTATATGGGCACTACATTCCAGAATTTTTAGTTTATGAATAGTTTTATTAGATGAAAGTGAATAAGTTCTTAGTATATGATATTTTAAAGTAACGTCCAAAGGAGAGGAGAGGTTTTATTAAATTTTAGTTTATAATATATTTACTAAAATGTATGTTTCACGTACTTTTATAAATAAGCTGTATAAAGGGATGTAGATCCAAGGACAATCCAGGCTTCGTCCAGAACTGAAATCCTTGCAGTGTGGCCCACGTGTAGGATCAGGACCAGAGAAGTGACCTGCAGCCAGGAGCCAAAACAGTGCTGTAAGGACACAGAATCTGTGCCCAGCTCAGATTAGCACCGAGCTTGCGACCAGCTGCGCTGCCAGCCGCCACCCCTGTTCACACAATGAGCAGGTGAAAATGTGACGGTCAGGGAAGAGATGAGGTGTCAGAGCAGCGCAGCCCTGCACATCCTTCCTTTGATTTACAGGTGTTAGGGGCAGAATCACCAAGTTTAACTCGTCCGATGTGTAATGAAAAATGCCCTAGAGATCAACATTCGCTGAAGTGAAAAAAGACTATTGTCCTCTAGGCACAGAGATACTGTTTGATCCTTTAAGATGGTTTTTACATTTTGAAAAATAAGGAAGACGCAGTAGTCCATGTTAAGCGACAGATAAAGATCATTTTGCAACGGAGTTGTTAAAGTTGAAGTTTTATGTAATTATGTTTAATTATACAAGATGTCTCTATATCTATCCTGCTGTCTATATATAGATCTTTATTGGCATTAGGGAGTGTTGTTAACATGAAGGATGTAGGAAGACATATGTTTTCCCCCCTAATAAAACACAGACATCTCTTTGTCAGATCGTATTCGTAGCAGGGCTGATTCATAGCTCTCGCAGAGCTTAGAAATGAATTAGAAAAGTGTGTGCTATCAAAAGTAAGGGACATACAGGTAGTTATTTATTGCCTTTTACTTTTTTTTTTTTTTAAGGAAGTTACACTGCCTGTTTGGGGGTCTTGCCATCAGGTTTCTTCGAAAGTTTTAAGTTTTTGGAGGGTGACCAATATTCAATCCCTGCTTCTGGCTTTGGTTCTCTAGTCTAGATACCCTGGCAGGAGCATCATCTACTGCTTTCCTTCCGAGAATGGGCATCTGCAATCTGGCTATCACACTATCGGTCCTCGGTGTCTGCTGTGGTTCCTTCCACCACCATCCCGATCACTTACAGGATGGATGTCCCAGAAGCTCCAGAAGGCGTGGACCTTCTGATATAGGCTCCTTTAACCAGAATAAAGTAGGTACAAGGAAACAGAACCTGCAGATTTTACAGAACAGTCATGTGCATCACTTACTATGTTTTTTGTAATGCAAGAAATATATCCATGCTTATGCCTCACCACCTCCGTTCCTACAACATGACAGGGTGTGGTGGGTTGACCTTGGCTAGGTGCCAGGTGCCCACCAAAGCCACTCTATCACTCCCCTTCTCAGCTGGACAGGGGAGAGGAAATATAAAGAGGGTTGAGGTTGAGTTGAGGTTGTGGGTTGAGATAAGGACAGGGAGAGATGATACAACAGTTATTGTCGTGGGCAAAACAGACTCAACTTGGGGAAATTAGTTTAATTTATTACCAATCAGATCAGAGTGGGCTAATGAGAAATAAAACCAAATCTTAAAAACTCCTTCCCCGCTCAGCCCTCCCTTCTTCCCAGGCTCAACTTTACTCCTGATTTTCTTTACCTCCTCCCCCCGAGCGGCACAGGGGGATGGGGAATGGGGGCTGTGGTCAGTTCATCACACGTTGTCTCTGCCGCTCCTTCCTCCTCACACTCTTCCCCTGCTCCAATGTGGGATCCCTCCCAAGGGAGATAGTTGTCCATGAACTTCTCCAACGTGAGTCCTTCCCCCAGGCTGTAGTTCTTCACAAACTGCTCCAGGCTGGGTCAATTCCACGGGGTGCCATCCTTCAGGAACAGGCTGCTCCAGACTAGGTCCCCTGCAGGGTCACAAGTCCTGCCAGAAAACCTGCTCCAGCCTGGGCTCCTCTCTTCATGGGGCCACAGGTTCTGCCAGGAGCCGGCTCCAGCACAGGCTGCCCACGGGGTCATGGCCTCCTTCGGGCATCCCCCCCTACTCCAGCGTTGGGCCCTCCCCCGGTGCGGGCGGAGATCTGCTCCCCCGTGGAGCTCCATGGCTGCAGGGGCACAGCCGGCCTCACCATGGGCTTCCCCAGGGGCTGCCGGGGAACCTCTGCTCCGGCGCCTGGAGCCCTCCTGCCCCTCCTGCTGCCCTGACCTGGGGTCTGCAGGGCTGTTTTCACATATTCTCACTCCTCTCTCCAGCTGCAAATGCCACATGTCTTTTTTTTTTACCCTTCTTAAATATGTTATCCCAGAGGTACTACCACCGTCGCCGATTGGCTTGGCCTTGTCCAGCAGTGGGTCTGTATTAGACACAGGGGAAGCTTCTAGCAACTTCTCACAGAAGCCACCCCTGCAATCCCCACCACTGCCAAAACCTTGCCATGTAAACCCAATACATGGGATATTCTTTAAGCTGAAGCTAGCACTTCTGGGGTACCTTCATTTTCTATTGCATATTTGACTTGAAAGTCTGCTTTTATTCTGTTAACTTTTATGTCCATCTTGCATGGCCTTTGTCCTGTGAGGCATGTATTTTAAAGCCACACTCACCACTCAATATCCTTGTTCTGCTCTTAGTAACTATCATAAATGCATAATAAGTAGTCCACTGTCCAAAGGGCTCTCCCTTATGACATTCGTTTGTTCCTGGTTTACCCATGTATGTCCATGCTAGGTCAAAGACTGGATAGTTTTCAGACTGACAACCTCATAATATCAACCACGATTAATGAGCTGCACGATTACAGATACCCCTCCCTAAAGCATTGCAACCACTATGAAATAATTTTGAAACTCCTAGCAACGTTATCACTTCAATTTTCCTCTGAACTCGCCCATCTGCTTATTAGCTAGACACAGATCTGCCTAACTTGAGAAATCAAAGAGTAAGGAGGAACTATGGTCCAGAATTTAGGACTGCTTGGCTTAAAAGACTGGCCTTTAGCAGGTAGCTTTGAGTTGGATGCAGAAAAGCTCAGGCAACATAGCATCCAGCGCTCATTCAATGTAATGGCATCTACAGTTCTGCATTAGGTCCCTAGGCGGTCCGTGCAGTGCTGCCCATATGCAATGGGAGGATGGTTAGGTGTTTGAGGATGGGAACCACAGATGTCAGCTCACAGAGCAAGGCTGTCTAGCAGGTACTGCTGAGGAGGGGCTATGGGGCTGAAAACACCATGCCTCCTTGACCCAGAGGCACTGAACCTAGGGAGCTCTAACCACTAGGTTACAGCAGACTGCAGGGCCCAAAATCCTCATATCAAAAATGTTTCACTTGGGCTGGAATAATTAAATGTTAATTGGTCAGGGAAAGTGAGAGTGAGAGAATAAGTATGACTTCATAGTCCAGCAATTATGGCACCCGCTGAAGAGGAGATTGGGGGAAGAAATCTGGGTTCCAGTCCCTGCTTTAATGACTATTTTACATTCTGTTTATGTATTTGTATGTATATGTAATACGAAGTGTATTGATATAATTTTGTATAATGTAATGATATAACATTAAATAACCATTAGAGCAGGGACAAAACTTAGGTCTCCCCCGTTGAGGAACGCTCTATTCACAAGGCAATGGGGTCATGCTTATTCTCTCACTTGTACTCTCTCTGGCCCAATGAATACTTCATTAGTCTGAGCACACTGGAACTGCTTCAAAACAGGTTTGCAAAAGCCCTCCTTGTGTATACAATGTGGTCCTATGGTTAGAGAATTCACAGTGGGAGATGGGAGTTCAAGTCTTCCCAAACAGAGGGTAGAATTAAATCTGAACCTACTAAAGCTTGCTGGATGCCCCTAAACTCCTGAGTTACAGGTGTTTGGGGAAAGGTCAGACAGGTTTTCTTCTGGACCTTCCTTGGGGGTTGTGTGAGAAGGCTCAATCCAAGAGGAGTGCTCCAAAATGACATCCCAATTCAAATCTCAATGGGCAGGGCAAGGAGGTGTCCTGCAGCCCTCAGTCCCATAGCAGGCCTGGCTACTTGCTGCTGTGAAAACTTGGAAGTCCTGGGCAAGGCTAAAGCAGACTTTCAAATACTTAGCAAAGTTGCTGGGAAAAATGTAGGTGCTCTCTGTGCCTTTAAACTGCATAAGGACTAGTAGCCAACAGGAGATTTTGTGGATAGAGACTTCATCATTCACAGAGGCAATGAGGAAAGATTTAAGCAGCTAAATCCTGTTGAAAGTCTCCCATTATGCCACAGACAGACGTTAATTTAGCAAACAACTGTGTGCTTTAACAAATTGCCATCGTTCACCTGTTTGCCTTTTCCCTTTGCCAGTATTACTACCCTCATTAGTTTCTGTGAGCACTTCTTAACCTAGAACAGGAAAAATTCAGCTTGTAGAGCTTTAAGAAGTGGTTTCAGATAGTGTGACTGAGCTTAAATGCCATAGGCGTTGTGAACCACCAGTCAGCCAGCAGTAACTTATGGGTTTGGTGTGTTTGAGAGCACCTGAGGTACAGTATTAAAACACAGCTGAATCAGGAAGACGCTGTCTGTCTAGAGCCCTACTGTCTCCCTAAGTTCTGCGTTTGCAGAACAGGAGAATAGAACTTCCTGATTCCTTTTACTTTTGATAGGTGTTAGAGTAAGTACAGTCAGACTCTTATAGCAATAATGGAGACCAATTTTGGGGACAAAAATGGATAATATCATTCAAACTGGTGTGAAAGGAGACTCTTTTTATTTGGAATAGCTCTGTATTTTGTGAAGGCTCATGTCCTCTGTGTAGAACAGGTACAACACAGGCATCAGTAGGACAAGCTTTCCCCATCTGAATTGCCACTGTGGTTCAAAGGTTTAGTCCAGGAATCCCTCCTGAGATGCTAAAAATAATTCAGTATATTGCTGCTTCTACCGCAGTGTCTGCTTACTGCCAGCTGAGCTGCAGACAAGTATCTAGTGAGACCAGGAACAAGGGAGCTTCTTGTTCCTGATGGGCTCACAAGAACCACCAAATCACTGAGATTTTCAGTCACTTCGAACTGCTACCAGCGAACGTGGAGAAGTTGCCTGGCAGAGCTGTACTGGAGGAGCTTCCCCTGGAAATATGCTATGCTGAAATAGGCCTGACTTTTGTTCAGAATAATGACTCTACCTGAAGAGCTAAAAAGTATAGCAGAATAGATGAGTAGTCTCAACAACCCTGTAAAGTTAAGTCCTAAGTGAAATTAGGACTCTAAATTTACTTTGAATAGGCACATCGTCTCCTTAAAATGAAGAAGCATGTGGCCATTGATTTCAATGAAGGACCTGGGGTTTTGCCTATATTGTGAATTAGCATCAGCAAAAACTCTGGCTGATACAGGATGGTTACAGGAAACGTTACTGACTGTAAGAGAGCCTTGCATTATTTTAAGCATTTGCTGTGATTATTTCATACTCTTTCATTCTTAACTGGGACTGGCTGAGACATGTGGCACAAGGGTGAGATAAGAAATACTCCAAAGGTGATAGGAATGCCAGCTCAACGAGCTGCCTAGAAAAGCTGCCTTTGTTACTATCACGGCAACTTCTCTCATAAAGGACTGCCTCATCAATGTTCTGCTTACAGTAGCTTACTGGGGAGTAAAAATATTTCAGAAATGATTTCTGCTCTTGGAGGACCAACTTGAGATACATGGAGCCTGATTTTGAAAGATGTTGAGACCCCATCAGTCCCTCCTATTGCATATGAACGGTGGGTGCTGAGACCTTCAAGAGATAATTGTTACTTGAGCTCTTACTTCTGCACATACCTATCCTGAAATTACAATATTGCAAATCCATTGTAAATCCTGAGAAGTTTGCAACAAACTGACAAATTAAAGAACTGCTTAATAAAATCAGGCCAAATGTCTATATTTCTTTACTCTCCAAAGTGTTCTGAACACACAAAGAAGACGAAACTGCTTTGGTCCTAGTTCTGAAAACAGAGCAATCATCTAATTAGATCACAGGAAACTAATACTACATAGCTTAGGAGAATGATTCTAAGATTTAAATTGCAGTGGCGATGAGTGTGGGAAGGCAAAGGAAATGACCTGAAGTGGAATTTTGGCCAGGACGGCTTAAGCTAACAGCCCTTGTCTTGTGAAAAAATACCACAGGGCTTATAATTACCATTGTTGGGAGGAGGGTGATGGGATGAAGTACTCATAATCTTGTGCCTGTTCCAAATCAAGGCATATCCAGCCCGCTTAGCATTATGCTAGGGCAGTGGCTCAGTACTGACTCAGGCATTACGGCATCAGTCGGCGCTTGAGGCTCTGTATGCCAGCCTGGCAGACAGCTCGCTCTTGCTTCAAACTGTCAACAGAAATATGCATTGCCGTGCTTGAAAAGTTTTTTGCGGAAAATCAGAAGTAGTGCAACACCCATTGGGAATGCAGCTTCACCACAAGATGTGCAGTACCAGCTTTGGCGGGCAAAGGTGCCAGGGCAGATGCTGTAGCTGGCAATGGCAGCTGTGGGACATTTACCTCCTGCGGTGACTGCCTGACACTCCACCTATGACATTTTTGTGACATTAGAAATATGTCAGGAGTGGTAGGCCGGACTGGTGAATGTTTTGCCTCTTCTGTCAGGGCTGGAGAAGTGTTGCTGCCCTAACTTCCAGAAAAAAAGTTTTGCCAAAGTTTTGGCTCAGGCAGAAGCTCCCACTTGACAACACAGCCTGTATCTTGTATGCCTGTGTGAGGGTGTATTTATGAAAACATCAGTTCAGCAGTTTTCCACTTACAGGGTGGCTAAAAGTTACTTAAGACGTTCAAGAAGCTTTCTGAACTTGAGAAGCTATACAAGGCCTATTCTTTTTTTTTTTTTGCCTTTTAATACAAATTTGGCAATTGATTAGTTCATCAGGTAGTATGGTCTTGTATAGGCGTTCTTAAACATTTCCTTAGTGTGAACCACCCTAAAAGCCGCTTCCTCCCACAGCAGTTGTTTACATGGAAAAGGAACATTAGGAAAGTATTTAAGGTATTTTTAGCTGCTTTTTAATACAGTTTAGAAGCTGGAAACAAGGAGCACTGTGGTCTAGCTATATGATGCTGTGAGCTGATGTATAGCCGTGCAGCTGCAAGTAGGCGGAGGTGGCCAAGACCCTTGGGCAAGTCTCATCGCCAGTTACTCACAAGCAAAGCCGCTTCCCAGCGGTGAGGCAGCTCACCGGGGAAGGGTGCGCGCACCGCAGCGGGGGCGCAGGGCAGGACCCCGCGGCTGGGGCGGGCCTGGGTC
>NW_010533789.1:0-15470 GCF_000687285.1 Phaethon lepturus
TTTCATGAACCCGTGCTGGCTCGGCCTGATCATACAAAAGCCGAAACAAGACTCCAGAGAAACACCCATGTAATTTCTTCCCCACCAGAAAAACATGGATATCCTTCTATTTCTGTGTTGTCTGTGATGAAGCAGGAACTTGTGAAAACTGTGTGTTTTCCCACAGAGAGTTTTGTCAATCTGTGCAGGGAGAAGGAGGTGTGGCCACAGTGGGATGCTGGTCTGGCAGCCCTTCCCAGCCCTGCATCACCTGGTTTGTCTGTCCTACCAGTACTGCTCTCCTGCTGCGGTGCCTAGTGCTTTATCTGCTCCTGTTCTAAAGGAGGTGAGAAATCTATCTTACAACTCTTTCCTTCTCTAACACTCTTGTTAGTGAAATCTTACCTAATTCTTTCAGCTGTCATTGACCAGAGTTCAATTACCTCCTCCTGCTAGCTGTATTTATATCCTTTTAGCACCTGCAAAGCAGTGGATGTGTGTGAAAACCCTTCACAGATTTTGGGGCAGATAAAAACTAGAACTCCTTGTGTAGGATGCAGAGTGACCCGACATGTGTTACCCTGCTTCAGAATGGTAAGTTCTTTCACTGGATTTTTAGCCATGTGATTCACCACCCTCTTCACCATCTTTTATTCCCCCGTATCACAGACTCTCTCCCCTGGTACACCTGACACTTCTAGGTGATTGTGGATAACCAGTAAGGTAACTAATTTGCTTGTGTGCATGTTGTCCTGCGTTAGTTATACAGCTTTACTAATATCAATACTGAGTGTCCTGCTTTATGGTAGCTCTAACGGCGTACAGATACTTACATCAACGTAATTTACTGACTGGGAAATGGACAAAACTAAACCAGATCATCAGGAGCCCATCCTAGTCAGTGTATTGCGAGTTGCTTTTCTTCAGAAAAAGATCTTATCCCACAACAGGATAATTATGTTGGTCTAGTTCTGTGTAGGTCAAGTCTCAAAAAAAAGGTATCCTAAAGAAATAATTAAGTGAGACTGGTGTTGCCTCTATCAGCACTAGTGTGGCCAGCAGGAGTAGGGAAGTGATCGTGCCCCTGTACTCAGCACTGGTGAGGCTGCACCTCGAATCCTGTGTTCAGTTTTGGGCTCCTCACCACAAGAAGGACGTTGAGGTGCTGGAGTGTGTCCAGAGAAGGGCAACGAAGCTGGTGAGGGGTCTGGAGAACAAGTCTTATGAGTAGTGGCTGAAGGAACTGGGGTTGTTCAGTCTGGAGAAGAGGAGGCTGAGGGGAGACCTTATCGCTCTCTACAGCTACCTGAAAGGGGGCTGTGGTGAGGTGGGTGTTGGTCTCTTCTCCCAAGTAACTAGCGATAGGACAAGAGGAAATGGCCTCAAGTTGCACCAGGGGAAGTTTAGACCAGATATTAGGAAAAACTTCTTTACTGAGAGAGTGGCCAAACATTGGAACAGTCTGCCCAGGGAGGTGGTGGAGTCACCATCACTGGAAGTGTTCAAAAAACCTGTAGATGTGGCACTTCAGGACATGGTTTAGTGGGCATGGTGGTGTTGGCTTGATGGTTGGACTTGATGATCTTAAAGATCTTTTCCAACCTTAATGATTCTGTGATTCTGTGAATGAGAATACTTTCATCTAACAAGGTCCTGTTACATGCTCTTGCATTGTAGGATTGTTAACTTTCCCCATAGCAGCACTTGCTGTGCTGCATTTTGTATTCCTAGTAGAACAGTGTTGTTAACACACTGGAGTTTGGCTACTGCTGAGTAATGCTTGTACCGCATCAAGGCTGGTCTCTCCAGCTAACCTCTCCCTGAGGCCAGTAGGCAGGGGGTGGGAAGGGACATATTCAGGACAGTTGACTCAAGCTGATCAAAGAGATATTACATACTATATGACTTCCTGCTCAGCATAAAAGCCAAGAGAAAGGAGAAGGGGGAGCACATACATTATTGAGGTGTTTGTCTTCTGAAGCAACCACTACGCATACTGAGGCCCTGCTTCCCACAAAGTGGCTGAACATTGCCTGCTGATGGCAATTAGAGAGTAAATCTTTCTGTTTTCCTTTGCTTTCATGTGCGGCCTTTGCTTTTCTTTTTTGAACTGCCTTTATCTTAAAGACCCATGAGTTTTTAATCTTATTTTCTCACCCTTGTCCTGCTGACGAGGTGGAGTGATAGAGCGGATTACGAGAGGGGGAGTGATAGAGCGGCTTGGTGGGCATCTGGCAGCCAGCCAAGGTCAATCCACCACAGCACTGAATTTCCTTTCAGCTGGTTGGTGCAAGTCTTTTTCTTTCTCATTCTGAACTAGAAGGCATCAGCAAAGCTGTTCTGCACTGCTGGGAAAGCCTGACGTCTCAGCAGGCATTTCTGATGGCAGAGCAGAACGTGCACAGACAATGATGGTGAAGTAAGCAGTGACAACAGGTTGAAATCATTAGCACCTTCATTACATTGTGCATCTTGGAAAGCAAAGCCTGCTCCTGGTGATTCCTTTCCAACTACTTCTCAAGTGGCAAAGCATGCTCTTAAAACATCTGGGCAACGGCAGATGTTTCTTCGGGGTGTGGTAATGCACATATGGAAAGATTGAGGCCTGCAATAAAGCAGTACAAGTTGTAAAAATGGCATAACTACACGATAGCAAAGGCGAACGCTGCCTTTCACTCAGTGAAATGCTGCAAGGAGGCTAAACTCTGTTCAGCACTACACCTTGAACAGCTGTTTAGCTAGGTGAAAAGTAGATATGAAAAACTGTTCTAATTTACACTAGAAGACAAAAGAGTGAGAAATTAATTCTAATCTTAAGGGTATAATATTTGGATGCTCAGAGGCCACGGTGGTACACTTTATGAACCTGGATTAAGTCTCAGAGGCAGCCTCTGAACTCTATCTGGATGATAAACGCAATGTTCAACTAACGTGAATAACAAAATCTGCTGCTGACAGATAGCATATGGGTGTATTGATTTCCTTTTTTTGTGGTTTTGTGTGCACAAAGCAAAGAAGAACACTCTTTGTTATTTATTTCCATTTTAGCAGCAAAAAGCAGTTCTTGGTGTTCTGCCTGTCATTTACAGTTTATATGTGCATGACTCTGTCAGTCATATGCCTCCTGCAAGAAACTGCTTTGTCTTGGAGGATGCAGAGACCCCAGCAGTTGGGGGTGTCTTCCCAGTTTGTCTCAAAAGCCACATAAAAGAAGTGAATAAGCAACTTTATCTTTCATCAAGGCACGTGGCAAACCTTGCCTATGGGAATAAACTCAGTGGAATAAGACTCCAGATCACCTCCCGTGTGTCTTTGCCTCCCAACAAGACATCAGACGACTGTGGCAGCCTGCTAGAGAGCCCTTGTCTGTACCACAGCCCGCACAGCAGCCTGAGGACGCTTCGTGTAACAACAGCAGTCACAGACCTCGGTACGGGTGTTGTGGTAGAGCCCTGGCAGCCCGGCGCTCGGCACAGCCTGCAGAGCCAGCAGAGACTGTGCAAACACCACGCCAGCCCCTGAGATACGGGCACAGTCGTGCTGCCTCCAGGCAGCACATCTGGTGGCAGCTGTATGGGCACATCCTTGCTCAGAGCCAGGTGCTCACTCCTGCAGACCGCTCGCTCTCGGGGCTCGGCGGAGCCTGCGGGTCCAGCCGCTGCGGACAGGAGCCTGCTAAGATGGTGACCAAAGCTGAGAAGAAATGCAGGCATCACCTCCACTGTATTTCACTTTCTCTGCTGGCAGCTGCTCCAAACTGGCTTCAGCAAATTCCTTGATCTTGGATAGGATGACTTTTTAAGGTGTTTGTTTTTTTTTTTTAATGGAAGAAGAGGAAGAGGGAGAAATGGAGAAGAGAAAGATAGTATTTTCCGAAAAACCCAGGAACGATTAAATAACTTTTCAACTGCCTAATTTGTTAAAGTTAGTGGCTGGTCTGCCTCTCGTGAGTAAATGCCCATGCCTACATAGACACGGAATGACTTGCTAGAAATAGAATAATTTATTCCTCATCTTCACAGAGATATCCAAAATAGCTTTGCTATTTCTCTTTTGAAGTTTGCATCTCTACATGTTTAGGAAAAAATTATTCAATAGAACCACAGTTTGATTTTAGTTAACCTTAGCTGTGTTGTGTTGTAGAAAACCAATTACATGCTTACGTTTTGCTAAATCTAGAACTTTCACCAACAAAAATAAGTACTCTCACAAGTAGCAAATGAAACCTTATTTCTCCAATAGGAGAAGCCATCTAAGCATATCTTGTGTATTTAGGAGCACTAGAGTAAATTAAACCTGATTTTTCATGGGTTTGTACCTTGTGGTTAGTTGATGTTAGTTGTGGTTAGGAGACCAGGAAGGTTCAAGATGCACTTGAAGCTTCTCCTGTGTTTGAAGCTTTTAGAAGATGGCTTCTCACCCACACAGTTTGAGAACTGTCACCTACAGTGACAGTGCACCCACTGTAGTGCACTGTAGGTGACTGCCAATGTGGCAGCAGTCAGACACAGCTGCTGCTTCATTCATCTCTGCCTGTGCAGTAAGTGCAGCTCCATGCATATTGCTGCACAGGACGACGATTTGTGCCCTGGTGTGGTACAAGGTGCAAGTTGTGCCTGAAATATCCTCTGGACACATGCCTGTGAAAAACCCCAGAGGAACAGTAAATCAGTCTACCAAGTGTTACTGCTGTCCCAAAGAACAACAGACGTTGTGGATAAATTTGAAAACCACCCGCCTGGCAAAAATAGTGTTCCCCTCCCTTCTGGTCCTGGCATTGCACAGCAGGTGCTAGCCATGTTGTTCCATCAGTCAGGAAAATGCATAATTGGTAAGGAGTTTTATTCCTTTCATGGGACAGGATTCTGTATGTTCTGCAAAAGGAGTTTGTATTTGGTATTCAGACACCATCAAGTGAAAATCAGTCTTGTATCGTTCAATACCAAATAAAGCCTTCCTGTCAGAAGCTGCAAGGTTGAGCTCAAGCCAATGAACAGGTATTTTATTCTTTTGCAATGAGGTGTCTGCTGTCAAATCACAGAATCATAGAATCATGGAAACATAGAATGGTTTGGGTTGGAAGGTACCTTAAAGATCATCTAGTTCCAACCCCACGGCCATGAGCAGGGACACCTAGACCAGGTTGCTCAGACCCGAGTCCAACCCAGCCTTGAACACGTCCAGGAATGGGGCATCCACAACTTCTCTGGGCAACATGTTCCATTGTCTCACCACCCTCATAGTGAAGAACTTCTTCCTTATACCTAATCTAAATCTTCCCTCTTTCAGTTTAAAGCCATTACCCCCGTCTTGTAAGCTCCCTTTAAGTACTGGAAGACCGCTATAAGGTCTCCCTGAAGCCTTCTCCAGGCTGAACAACCCCAACTCTTGCAGCCTGTCCTCACAGCAGAGCTGTTCCATCCCTCGGATGATTTTTGTGGCCTCCTCTGGACCCGCTCCAACAGGTCTATGTCTTTCCTGGGCTGGGGGCTCCAGAGCTGGACACAGCACTGCAGGTGGGGTCTCACCAGAGTGGAGTAGAGAGGCAGAATTCCCTCTCTCCACCTGCTGGCCACGCTGCTTTGGATGCAGCCCAGGATACGGTTGGCTTTCTGGGCGCGAGCGCACATTGCCAGATCATGGTGAGCTTCTCATCAACAACCACAAGTCTTTCTTGGCAGGGCTGCTCTCAATCCCTTCTCTGCCCAGATTGTATTTGTGCTTGGGCTTGGCCCAATCCATGTGCAGGACCTTGTTGCACTTGGCCTTGCTGAACTTCGTGACGTTTGCATAGGCCCACCTCTCAAGCCTGTCCAGATCCCTCTGGATGGCATCCCTTTTCTCCAGTTTGTCAACCGCACAACTCATGTTGATGTCATTTGCAAACTTGCTGAGGGTGCACTCGATCCCACTGTCCATGTCCCTGACAAAGATGTTAAACAGCACCGGTCCCAGTACGGACCCCTGAGGAACGCCACTCATCACTGGTCTCCACTTGGACATTGAGCCATTCATCGCAAACCTTTGAGTGTGATCCAGTCAATTCCTTACCCACCGGGTGTTCCAGACGTCAGATCCTTGTCTCTCCAATTCAGAGACAAGAATGGGCAGGACAGTGTCAAATGCTTTGCACAAGTCCAGGTAGATGAGGACAGTTGTTCTTCTCTTATCCACCAACACTGTAACCCTGTTGTAGAAGGCTACCAAATTTGTCAGGCATGATTTGCCCTTAGGGAGGCCATGTTGGCTGTCACCAATCACTTCCTTATTTTCCATATGCATGTAGCATAGTTTCCAGCTCCATGATCTTGCCCAGCACAGAGGTGAGGCTAACTGGCCTGTAGTTCCCTGGGTCTTCCTTTTTTCCCTTTTTAAAAATTGGCGTTATGTTTCCCCTTTTCCAGTCAGTGAGAACTTCACCGGACTGCCACAACTTCTCAAATATGATGGATAGTGGCTTAGCAACTTCATCTGCCAGGTCCCTCAGAACCCACAGAGGCCTTTCAGCAAGTCCCATGGGCTTGTGCACCTTCAGGTTCCTTGGATGGTCTTGAACCTGATCTTCTCCTACGGTTTGCAGTTCTTCATTCTCCCTGCCTTTGCCTTCTGTGATTTGGGTGATGTGGCTTGAGCACTTGCCAGTGAAGACTGAGGCAAAAAAGTAATTGAGTACCTCAGGCTTCTCCATACCTCAGGTAACCAGGTCTGTTGTTTCCTTCCGGAGGGGGCCCACACTTTCCCTATTCTTCCTTTTATCACTGACATACCTATAGAAACTTTTCTTATTGCCCTTGACGTCCCTGGCCAGATTTAATTCTGTCAGGGCTATAGCTTTCCTAACCAGACCCCTGGCTGCTTGGATAATTTCTCTGTATTCCTCCCAAGCTACCTGTCCTTGCTTCCACCCTCTGTAGGCTTCCTTTTTGTGTTTGAGTTTGTCCAGGAGCTCGTTGTTCATCCATGCAAGCCTCCTGGCGTTTTTGCCTGACTTTCTCTTCGTTGGGATGCATTGGTCACCTGCTGAGCTTGGAGAAGGTGACCTTTGAATATTAACCAGCTTTCCTGGGTCCTCTTCCCTCCAGGGCTTTATCCCATGGTACTCTACCAAGCAGGTCCCTGAAGAGGCCAAAGTCTACTCTCCTGAAGTCCAGGGTAGTGAGCTTGCTGTGCGCCCTCCTCACTGCCTTAAGGATCTCGAACTCCATCATTTCATGATCACTGCAACCAAGGCTGCCTTTGAGCTTCACATTCCCCACCAGCCCCTCCTTGTTGGTGAGAACATGTTCCAGCAAAACACCTCTCCTCATTGGCTCCTCTTTCACTTGGAGAAGGAAGTTCTCATCAACGCATTACAGGAACTTCCTGGATTTCTTACGCCCTGTTTGTTGTCCCTCCAACAGACATCAGGGTGGTTGAAGTCCCCCGTGAGGACCAGGGCTTGTGAATGTGAAACTGCTCCTATCTCTCCACAGAGGGGCTCATCCACTCAGTCTTCCTGGTCAGACGGCATGTAGCAGACCCCCACTGTAATGCCACCTGTGCCTGGCCTCCCTTTAATCCTGGCCCATAAGCTCTTAGTCAGCTCCTCATCCATCCCCAAGTGGGAAGCTCCATGCTTTCCAGCTGGTCATTGACATAGAGGGTGACACCCCCTCCTCATCTCCCCTGCCTGTCCTTCCTAAAAAGCCTGTATCCTTCCATTTGAACACTCCAGTCTTACGAACCATCCCACCACATCTCTGTGATGCCAATAAGATCATAGCCCTGCAGGCATCACACTTCTGTAACTCCTCTTGTTTATTCCCCACACTATGTGTGTTTGCACAGAGGCATTTAAGTTGGGCCCCTGATGAAGCTGACTTACTGGCTTCAGTGATTGGAATTCCTTTGTGCTGCTCTTCAGGTGCTCTCCTGCTGACCTGTGATCCTTCTCCAGGCTCTGGCCGTCTATTGCTGGCACTGGCATCAAACTGGTAGGAGCTGGATGGATGGAGTTCCCCTCCCCTGGCAACTTTAGTTTAAAGCCCTCTTCTCCAGCTTGGCAAGCATATGACTGAAGATGCTCTTCCCCTTCTCTGACTGATGGACCCCACCAGCCCCCAGCAGACCAGGATTTTCAAAGCAAGTCCCATGGTCTAAGTAGCTGAACCCCTTGCTGTGGCACCGGTCATGTAACCATTTGTTGATTCTCCAGATTCAATTGGCCTTTTCAAAACCCTTCCTTTTGGCCAGGAGGATTGGTGAAAAAACCACTGTGCTGCAGAGTCCCTTACTGCTGCTCCCAGGGTTCTGTAATCCTTCTTGATACTCTCAGGCTGGTCCTGGCCGTATCACTGGTGTCCACGTGAAACAACAGCAGCAGATAATCAGAGGACTGTACAAGGCTTGATAGTCTCAGTGACATCCCTGATGCAAGCCCCCAGTGAGAAGCACACCTCTCTAGAGTGTGTCAGGTCACCAAATGGGTGCCTCCAGACCTCTCAGAAGAGAGTCACCTACCACTGTCACCCATCAGCTTTTCTTAGTTGTGCTGGTTGTTATATGGGGAGCAGATTGGGCTGCCTTACTCAGCTCCAGTGTCTCTCCTGATGTGACAGGTCTTTCCTGTTCAACCTGCAGAGTGGTGAAGCAGTTCTGCAATGGCACCTCAGGCTTTGGGGGAAGTCTTTATCCTGCTGATCCTTGCTGTTGCATTCTTCCACATTATTGCATACACTCTCCCCCTTCTCTGTGTGTCAGTGGGGGAGTTTTTGTCTGTTTGGCCTTGGGCTGTGGGTCCACAGCAAACTGCATTTTGGAACCAGCTATCTAAATCCTTCTCAGCCTCCCTGACGTTCCGCAGCCTTCTCACTGCCTCCTGCTGCTCAGCCACCTGCTGCAGGAGGTCCTCCACCTGGGCACACCTTTTTCAGGCAGGCCTGCCTCCCGTGCCTGCCCCAGAAGAAAGGTCCAGGCACTCCCTGAAGTCTGATGTCTGCCCTGCAGCCTTTCCCTTCAGCAGCTCCATCTGGGTGGAGGCATCGGCCACCGCTGGGGTAGATATTGCAAGACCCCCCATCCGGAGCTGCAGCCTGTGGTCTCAGACGAGTGCATCCGCACTTGGCTGAATTCAGACATCATTCAAAGGCCATTGAAGCTGCCAGCAGGATTTCCATTGGCTTTGGTCTGCCTTAGACAAAAGACCTTGCAAAGGAAACATAAGAAGCTTATGAGCTAAAGCTGGGAAGTGATGGAGTAGACAAGGCACCAGATGTATATGAGCATTTGTGGTACCTGTGATTCACAGTAATTTACAGCAGTCACACTCCCTTGTGTTTACTTTATTGATGTGTAAAACTAAAGTAATTGTAGGTAACAACAAACATTTGCTTTTGCAATGGCAGCAGCTGATAAATTGTGATGGCATTTTATTAAGAATTCAGTCAGCGAGATTGTTTTGATTTGTTGTGTGAAATACATTAACTGAAATGAAAGCTGCAGTATCTCACAGGTTCAGGAATACTGTTGCACTTATTTTTAGCAGGTTGGTGGGGGCTGTGTTTTGTGGTGCTTTTTTTTTTTTTTTTGCTTATATTAACAAAAGTTGGTATACGGATTCCAGGAAAGGGAACTTACTTGCTGCAATATATGTACTGGTAGAAAGGTACATGCTTCAACCTGCAATGAGTGCATTGCAATGTGCTTACAAATGGTCAGTGCCTCAAGTCATTTTGTCTCAAAGAATGAGTGCAATGTCAATTATTTTGGAAGAATGTGTGTTACTTGTTGTGGTTTAACCCCGCAGGTAGCTAAAACAACCACACAGACGTTTGCTCCCCACAGCAGGATGGGGGAGAGAATTGAAAAAAAAAGTAAAACTCATGGACTGAGATAAAGACAATTTAATAGGACAGAAAAAAAGAATAATAATAATGAAATAATAATAATGAAATAATAATTAATAATAATAACGATTAAAGTATACACAAAACAAGCGATACACAGTACAATTGCTCACCACCCACTGACAGGTGCTCTGTTAGTTCCCAAGCTGCGACTCTCCCCTGGCCAACTCCCCCAGTTCATATACCGGGCATGACGTCATATGGTACGGTATATCCCTTTGTCCAACCTGGGTCAGCCATCCCCATGCACCCCCAGCCCTCTCGCTGGCAGGGCAGAGCATGAGAAGCTGGACAGGCCTTGAGTGGTCAGCAACAACTGAAAACATCAGAGTGTTATCAACATTATTTTCATCCCAAATCCAAAACACAGCACGATACCAGCTACCAGGAAGAAAAGTAACTCTATCCCAGACGAAACCAGGACATTACTGTAGCTGAGTGTCTGCACTGACTTGATTAATAACAGCTCTTCCAGGAACACCCTTACTTGCACCATACCTAAGCCATATGTGAAGACCGGTCTGTAGGTTTATAAGGTTTGGGATCTTGCTTCAGGATACTGTGTGCCACAAGGTTGAAAATTACCTATTTGTCATTCAGCAGAAGATTTTTAAAGAAATTGGGAAGTTATCGATTTTTCATCTCATTGTTACATGAAGGGAGAGAGTGACTTTGAAAGAAGCTTTGGAACGTGTTCGTTTTTTTGTGAACCAAAAAGAGTAGATTCTGGAGGCTCTTGACCCAAAGACATCTGTATGCCAGAACTATCCTATAAGCTTTCTGTATATATGAGTTACAAATGGAATATATATTAAGATCATTTTAATTCTGTATCATGAGCTTGAAGTCAATCTTTAGTCCGTACAATAACCAAGGCTATTGGTTATGCAGACGCAGTGGAACTAAGAGGAAGGAAAATCCCAAGCTATGTTGATGTGCTGTCTCTCTAGATGTCCTTTACCATAGTGTTTGAGTGACTGTAGAAACTATGCTTGCTCTGATTTACAACAGTCTGAAAGCAGAAGTTCATACAGATGTCTTCTAAACTACAGTAACTGACCGCCGCCTTTAATGAGACACAGCAGCCCATGTTGGGTGTGAGATAAACAGATGGTAACTAGTTAAGCTGAAACAACTCTATGTCTGCTCAAACATAAACATCTTGACTTGCAAAATGCGCAGACTCCCTGCTTGGAAACATGAGTTTTATGAAAGCAGAACATATGACAGGAAATCTCTGTACCTTATTGTCAAGAAACTGTTGTAAGAAGAGAGCCCATCCTGTTACACTTTCTCATGTTAGGTACTCTCTGCAATTTATACATCTCCTTGGAGGCAGATATCTTACAAAATAACTTCATTAATCAAGGTAAAGACATGGTTTTGTGCGCATACCAAAAATTTCACTGTTTAAGCATTTTCTACATAAACATATTTTCCAGTGCAGGAATGAAATTTCTAGCGAAAAAGAAAATACATTTTTTACTTCCGTTAGTGCATTGTGAGAGAAAAGCTTTGAAGATAATCTGGGCAAGCAGCTTGCCCTGGAGTTAAAAGGGAGGCCTCCAAATGAATTTAGCCTTTTAACTTGGCTTAAAAGTAGAGGTGCCTTGATTCCTTCATTATTTTAGCAAACCCAGCTTTTGAGTCTGTCCTTTTTAAAGCTGGGTGACTTGCAGAAAGTGCAGCAATTTTTCTTCCATGGCCTGTGGCAATAGAAGTTCTGTGAAATGGGTTCGCTGAATTTGTTTTCAAGTGATCCGTAAAGAGCTAGTGCAGAAGTGACCGCATGCATCCCCCTTACTGGTTTCTAGAGTCTGACTTTTGCATTCAAAGGTAACTACTAGACGCTGACATGCTTGTAGGTGGCCTGAAGTACTCTGAACTTTACAGTTACGTGTAAACAGTGGTACAGACATGCCTAACCTCTGAACGTCCACACTCACGTGCATGTACACTCTCTCTCTTGGCACTTTCAACTCTTTTTGTCGCTGTGGCCGTCCCTCAGTCTGGAAGAGCTTCTAGGATCTCCTGTGCCAAACATAGAGTCATCTCTGACTCCAGGATGTAGTACATGGAAAAAATAACCAGTGATGGGAAGAAAGGTGTCCTATATGGACCATGCGAACAGCTTCCTTTCTGGAACTGATGAAGTATCTGTTTTGCCCCACCCAAGGGTCCCATTTCCAGAAGTCATCTGAATGAGCCAAAGTCACATCTGGATCAGAGCGGTGAAGGCTTGGGAGTAACTCAGACAGACAAATTGGTACTTCATGCCATGTTAAACTTGGACAGTGTGTATCAGTAAATTGTTGACATAGCATTAGTAATAGATTTTCAACATTTGTTGCAGGTTTCTAAATGCATGAATAATTATTCTAAGCTATGTAAAATGCTTTTATTATTAGAAATGTCGTGCCCCAGAAACAGTAAAGTAATTTTCTTAGCCAATATATACTGTCATAGCTCACCAGATGCTAGTAAATGTCCGTTGTTCTCCCTCAGCAACCACACAAGAAAAGGACACAGCTTGTAGAAGAAAAGGCACAAGGTTCTGGAAGGAAGGTGCTGACAGTCAAGTCAATATCTTGTAATCTAGTGGGGTTTTTTTCACTCTGTGCAGCAATAAGTTAAAATGACAGTTTGTCACGTTAGCTTTTCATTTATGTAAAAGGGACCAGCTGTTGGTTTATTTCTCTGAAGGAGCCCATAATGGAATTGCTGAAATATTTAAGGCATAATTGCACAAAATACTATTTCAGGTCTTAATATTGAAGTGTGTCTGTCACCTAAAATTCCAAGTTGTTTCCCAAATGAAAGGTGGGATGAAGATTTGTCAGGTTTGGGAAAGCAATTTCTGAAACAGCTCCATTTCTGCTTAGATTTCTGCTCTAGTGACACATATTGCAGGGATCCTTATGTCTAATAGCAATATTGTCTCTTGACCATTTCTTTCTAGCCATGAAATTCTTTGCATCTCAGCTGTAATTTCTGTGACTGCTATACGCTACGAGTGTTTCTCAGACTTACTTAGCATATAATCACTTAAATTCCATGCTGTTCTTCCCCATGCTTTTTACATTAAAATAGGAGTAAAGTAAACTAGAAATAAACAAGACAGTCTCTTGTTATTAGAGGGTAAAAGACTGTGCATCAAATGAGAATGTTAAATCAGTGAGAAACCTCATTTCTCAAAATGCAATATGTGGAACTCATGCCTGTGATAGAGCCATTTATTGTTCAAACTCCCTTTCATTGAGGGAAAATCGCATTATACGGCAATCTGTGTGCCATCGGAATATATTGCTGGGAGTAATGGCATGTGTATCGCTGTGTGTATTGTATCATCAGTGTTTTGGGTCACTCCGTAGTGTTCTACCCCCTTCTGATGAAAAAAACCTTGATAAAATATGCCAGCATGCCAGATTGAATTGTGTTCTGCATGTGACCCCCAAAGGAAAGAAGGTCACGGGGCTGTTCAAGCCTCATTTCTGCACCTTTTAATGAGATTCTGAAAGGGCTGGGGAGGAGGGAAAGACCATTTGTCATTTTGGAAACAAAAGAAGAGGCAGCAGAAACAGAATCTGAATGCAAATGAGACATTTTTCCACTTGGGACAACCTGATTTCCATATTAACTATTTTTTTTCTATATTTGTCCAAAAGCATTTCCTTTGCTTTTTTGCAATTAGAAGCCAAATGGTGATAATGAGTCAAATTTGCACATATTCTAAAGAAATGCTGAGGATGAACCTACACAGATTAATTATGTTTCACTGCATTTTAACAGTTATATCTTTAAACAAAGCTGAAATCCAACAGACCTCATGACCTGTGCTTAGTGTGTGCTTTGTCTCTTTGTCATTGCACAGTGAAGACAGGCAGATAAGGTGGGAATAAAATATAAAAGTATTTATATAAGTCCTTTTCATGACACTGAAATTATGCACAGTACTTTTCCAGTATGTAGATAATACACATCTTTCATATAAAAAAAATTGAAACATGTTGATACAGTTTCAGCTCCTTTGTGAAGCTGAGGTGCCAATGCAATTTTCCGAACTGCTCTGAGGGATTTCCTGAGCATTGCTGATGGTGTCTGGTCTCTCCTTTGTTGATTCCAGGTGAAAATATTTCACCATTACAGGAGCATGTAGGAGGATTGAATCTGGCAGCGCACCACCCAGGGAAGTAGGTAATAATCATCTTTATTAATGACCTGGTGATGGGGCAGAGTGCACCTTCAGCAAGTTTTCAGATGACACCAAAATGGAAGGAGTAGTTGCCACCTTTGTACTGCTCTTCAGAGGACCTCAACAGGCTGGAGAAATGGGCTGGCGGGAACCTCATGAAGTTCAACAAGGGGAAATGCCAGTTCCTGCACCTGGGGAGGAACAACCCCAGGCACCAGTATATGCTGGGGGCCAGCCAGCTGGAAAGCAGGCTTGCAGAAAAAGACCTGGGCGTCCTGCTGGACACTAAGGTGATCATGAGTGAGCAATGCACTCTTGCAGCCAGGAAGGCCAACGACCTCCTGGGCTGCATTAGGCAAAGCATGGCAGCATGTCCAGGGAGGTGATCTCTCCTCTTTACTCACCTCTGGTGAGGCCACTTCTGGACTGCTGTGTCCTGTTCTGGAATCCCCAGTACGAAAGAGACGTGGACTAACTGGAGCATGCCCAGTGATTGCCATGAAGGTGATTAAGGAATTGGAGCATCTTTCACATGAGAAGAGCCTGAGAGAGCTGGGCCTTTCAGCCTGGGGAAGAGAAGACTAAAGGGGGATCTTATCCATGTGTATATAAATACCTGATGGGAGGAAGTAAAGAAGTTGGAACCAGACTCTTCTCTGTGGCGTCCAGTGACAGGATGAGGGGCAACAAGCACAAATTAAAGTACAAGAAAATCCATTTAAACAGAAGAAAAAACTATTTTACTATGAGGGTGGTTAAACACTAGAAACAGATTGCCTAGAGAGGTTGTGGAGTCTCCATCCTTGGAGATATTCAACCCCTGACTGGATGTGGTCCTGGGCAACCTGCTCTAGCTGGCTAGTCTCTGGGCAGGGATTTGGACTAGATGATCTCCAGACGTGCCTTCAAACCCCAGCAATTCTGTGTGATTAAGTGATCAATTAAAACCACCCTTTGGAAGCCCTGTCTTGATCCCGATCTTCTGACAGGGAAATCTCTGCCAGTCAAGAGTATGGTTTACCATCTCTTTCCCAGTCCTGCTTGATGTAGTTCTCCCCAAGTGTCTAGCAAGCCTCAGCCATGCCAGAGTGGATGTAGTTTTGTCATCTAAACAAGACTTACGGTTGGTGATGAACTGGGACCTACATAGTGAATGCTGATTCTTTCATCCCTTGTTAAAAATTGTTTTCTTTCTAATTCAGTTTTAAGTCCGGCCCTTGCTCTTCAAAGCAGGTGGAGGAGGCATCAGACCTCATCATGGCATTCAGTAGTATGACCTTGATCTAATCCGCCCTCAGAAATCAGATCTGGAGCTAGAAGCATTAAGATTAATTTTTGGCACTTCTTTTCTACCTTCCCTGCTGTTAGTTCTTGTGAATTCCCATAATACCAAAGGTTGTGTAGTCATTCACAAC
>NW_010533790.1:0-239 GCF_000687285.1 Phaethon lepturus
CCGAGTGGTCCATCCGTCAAATCCATGTCTCCCAATTCAGAGACAAGGATGTCATGCGGGACAACGTCAAATGCTTTGCACAAGTCCAGGCAGATGACGCCAGTTGCTCCTCCCTTGTCCATCGACGCTGCAATCCCGTCGTAGAAGGCCACCAAATCTGTCAGGCACAATTTGCCCTTAGTGAAGCCATGTTGGCTGGCACCAATCACCTCCTGATTTTCCCTGTGCCTTGGCATGGT
>NW_010533790.1:279-13873 GCF_000687285.1 Phaethon lepturus
CCCCGTACGCTACCAGCTGATGTCGATCCTTCTATGCAACCTTCTCGCCTTTGAGCAAGAACTGACATACACCTCTGTGAAGCTACGGAAGGTACATAATTTTTTAATTCAATAAAACCAGATGTCTTCCGAGTTAGTAGGCACCGTGTTGTAGACCAACATCTCCCAGCGTCACCTGAATCCCATCCCTCACCTATGATGGGAGCACAACTCAAGAAGACCCAAGACCCTGTAGGAACTTCTCATGCTGTAGTTTTGGGTACCCACCCCCAGACTACTGCCACATTGATTAAGCAAGTACTGTAGATCAGCACATAAGAGTTCCGACCTAAACATAGGCACAAACAGGTTCTGTACTTCAGTAAAAAAACCCCAACCCACCCATCACTCCACAACTCTGCTGCTGCTTTCATCTCTAGACTGCATCTCCTCTTTAGAGTGCAGGTTGGTTTGGACAGGTATTGGCATAGTCCCTATTAGCATGGTTCTGCTCTTTAGTTCTTAATGAACTTAATTGTTATAATCTTGATCTTGTTTGCATTTGGTGAGAAAAAAACCTCATTTACATGATCAGATAGAGGCATGCTTTCCTGACACAACCAGCCAAAACAGGAGCTGCCATTCAGCTGAGGATTATCATGCGAGTCCACCCCTGCCATCTAAATCAGGGCAGGATCTACCCCACCCATCACCACGGCATCTAGGCTGCCATACTCTGTTACGAAATAACTGCCTATCCTCCAACACACCTGTAAAACAAGAAGCTCCTCCTGTCTTCCTCCTTAATGGAGCTTCCCGAGCCTGATGAATTACTATTTTGGCTGGGCCGGCATTAAACTAATCAGAGCTGCTTGTTTCTGAAAACCTCTAAAGCAAAACCCAGATTGCTGCTTGTCTCTGTGGTGCCGAGGCACGGCTCTTCCTAGCGCTAAGGAAGACGTTTGTCTACAAAACAACATCCCCGCTGTAAAACGTGAAGGGAGCTGTTAATTAAGTCAGATTGCCAGTGGCTCCTGGTGGGGAGGCAGCTGCACTGCACGTTCCAGTGTTTTAAAAGCATCCTGGTGTTCCAGAACGCTGCGGTTATTTTCCGCATGGCATCGTCCCGAACACCGTTAAACAAACTGAAGCAACGCGTCTGCCCGTATATCGCGTCGCAGGTGATCAGGTTTCACTGGAAGACTATGCCTGCATGGCGTGTCTACTTTGCACGCATCCTTCCCTTCCACTCTTCCAAGTGGGAAGAGAAGGTCCTGGTTTTAAAGAGCTTACAGCCTAAATGCATGAAAAGAGGAGATAACAGCTAAAACCAATCAACAGATAGTTGGGGTGAGAGTACGAGGTAACAACGATTATTTTCGGCGTTTCAAGCAGACACAGCCAGCCAGCTGCTCTGTCATCATTCACACTTAGATTCTCACTACGGCTTCATCCCCTTTACTGATGCATGAAAAGGTCAACCCAAAAAAAGGCCCTGAAGCCAGCAGCTCCAGCTGTAGAAAAATTGTTGCCACTGACATCGTGGAAAATAGCCACAGACTGCGTGAAGAAAAACATCTCACACTTCTGGCCAGGCTTTAGGGTTTTGCGGGGAGAGTCAGGGACGGCAACACCACCCCGCTTCCAAGCGGCAAAGCCCGATTTTGCTACTCGTGCTCTGGCTGAGCGAGCGTGGTAGGCAATGAGGAGTTAAGAGTTAGATAATGACCTTGCAGACCTGAGCTAAGGCTTCCCGAGCCACTTGAAATCGGGGTGGTGCAAAGTTGGGCCAAAGTCTTCCTCACCCACCTTGGGATTACAGGGGTGAGAGCAATGAACCCGGCACCGACACTGAGCTGTCGAGAGCGAGCGGAAGGAGGAAGGTCGAGTGGGTTTTCAGGTCGCTCCAAAGGGTCTTTGCAGAGAGGACAAAAGCGTTTGTGGAGAAATCGGGCAGCGAGGAACGGCTGGCCTGAGGGTCGGGAAGGGCTGGATGACCAGGCGGAGCGTAAGAGATGACAGCGTAAGCAGGACCAGGCTGTTAAGACCTAAAATAAGGACAAATAGTTCCCTTCGCAGGGCATCCGCAGTCCAGAGTGGAAGCTTGATCATTCTGTTCTGACTGTTTTATGTCAGTAATGGCAAAATACGTCTGCTCAGCTGTTGAAAAGACAAAACCCAGGTTCACTTAATGTCTCCTTAGTCATAGAAATAACGACAGATCTCTGGGAGCACCTCGTTAGGATCCACTCCTTTCAGTTTGTCTGATGCAACGGACACCAGGGCCCAGGCAACCCCAGTTTTATCTCAGTGAAATTGCTGTGAATTTAAAATTATGTGTCTATATGACGGGAATAAACACATCTCCTTCAACTTCTAGTCAAGAGGCAAAGCCACATGTGTTAGAAAAAAAAAAAAAAGACCCATGTCCTAAGAGCTGCATCTTAATGAATCCTCATCTAACTAAGCCCGCTAAAGATTTAAGCTGACAATCGCCCATATAAACTGAAAATCCCAAGTATGACTTGGTTCTTACACAGACATGCTTTCTCAATACCAGCAACACAACTTCGGAGGATCTGCAACGTAAGGAAAGCTTTAGGGAACCAAAAAGAGGAGCAGATGGAGACAAGAGAGCTTTTCACTTCAACAGTTCACGCGACAAGATCCTACCACAGAGAGCCTCATTTTTGTTCTGTTCCCAAAACAGGGAAAAAAACTAGGGACCCCTCTAGTGAACGAGAGGATAACACAGAAAAAGCGTATTCTGCTGGTCTGTGCTGGACCTGTTCTAGGCAGAGCACCTGGGTTTTCAGTTAAAGCAGGGCCTAAGAGATAACTGCTGCTATTACAAATATTTGCCAGGAAAAAAAAAGCATTAGGGTAAGAAAACACAGAGCACATAAAAGCTCTCGTTAACATTCTTTATATGTGCTTCTCATGAATTTTATACAGGTTTAAATATATTTTCTGGTGACTAACACTGCAAGGCTGAGGATTAAAAAGGATAACGTACAATGTGATTTATGAAGTTTTAATGGAAAATCCCCATGGGTTGTGTATAAATCTTATTTATAGCTTTAAAAGTATGTAATATACTTATTGTGTATTTTAAAAACTGTGGGAGTGCAGTCCCCGTCATAGTTAATCCATTAAAAAAAAGCAACTCCTGGGGGGCTCCTAGGGATAAAGCATTTGATGTTTTAGAGATCATCAGTGTGTTCGGCGTGAAATGTCCAATACAATTTAGTTAGTGGGGGAGAAAAGGGGAAGAAAAGAACCCAAACTGTCTTGAAGGAAGAACAAAACGGCTGTTTCGGAAGTAAGCTCGAACCGCTCGGATAAAGGTGATGAGCATGCGGGGGAATTAAATAACTTGCTGTGGGCTCTGTCCCGATGCCTGCGTTAGCTCAACTCTGCCGGAAGCCCGAGCTTAGAGCTACGTCTTTATTTTTAGATTAGAAGAGCCACTACGGGGCCTCTCGTGGTAGCTGTCAAATGATGCACATTCTCCTAGGGGAAGTTCATCATGTTAAACCCAACCCACGGAACCCAGTAGCCGTATTTGGGGAGGGAAGGCATGGTGGTATCGTCTACCTGTTTTTGTTAAGTTGCTTCCTCTTATCCTTGGGAAAGTGATTTCCCCCTCCCCACCTAAAGGTTATGAATCAGTTTTACATCGATTCAGGATATCAGCTCACGGACCCTGTGCTTTACCTTGACTTAAAGCGGTGCGGGGGGGAAAGAAAGGGAGTCCCGTCTCTGAAAAAAACTTTGTTGCCATCAGTGTAGATAAACCAATAAAAAGCACTAACAAATTTTCTGTTTCAGACCGTGCAGGTTCGTTCTTTTCAGTGGTGAACGTTCATCCTTCGGACATCCACCCAAAATAGCCATATAGCTCCTCATGAACAAGTAAGATTGTCTTGCAAGATAAAATCGGGCTTCACGAAAGATCCTGACATATACTGTGTTAGGCTGTTGTTTGGTTATCTTTAATAATAGGAAAAAATCCTAGGGTCTGGCCAGGGGAACAAAATCCCTAATCTCATCTAAGGTAGGTACAGAGGATTGAATACGGGTGTCTGAAAGTTAATTCTGCTTTCTTGTATTTCTTGCAATTTCTTAGAAGGATGTCGATATGTGGGAATTCCTAGACTAGACAATCAGAGCCAGTGATTAATTTCCAGTGTGCCAGAATGAGCTAGCACGCTACTCTGGATGAGAATATTGCATGAAATAAGATTTTTTTTTAATGATATTTCTGAGAAATTCTTCCCTCCTAACACGCTCCACTCAGATTTATTCTAATTATGTCATGACGCTCAACATTACTGCCGGTGCCTTAGTAACAAGGTGTTCAGACATATTTCAGCCTACCCAAGGAATAAAAGGTAGGCACGCCCTAGACATGCTTACCTTTCGAAAGGTGCTAGACGTGATCATTCAGGGAATATATCACTGTATATATTCTTAATATATATTTTAATATATTATATACATACATCTCTCTCAAATTTTCTTACATTTTACATCCAGATCAACTGGTGATTTTCTACTTCAACAAGGCAACATGAGGCTGCGAAGGAGGAGTCACCGCTGTGGAAATCAGAAAGAGAATAAAGAGCATCCTCACAAAACTGGAGGCTTGATGAAACCCATTATTTCACGCGATGGTAATAGATCTGGTCTACAGCGGAGCACAGACACCGCAGGAAAGGCTGGGCCACCCCTAGGGCCAAACACATCCACACGGGAAGAGAAAGTCCCTGCTTGAATTTACCTACAGACTAAATCAACTGAGTAAGTAAAGGGAACGTTAACATCGTGAATTACAGAGGGAACACGAGCCTTCCCGGTCCGACAGTGCCGCACCTTATCAGCGCATCACACCGTTGCTTCCCAAGGTAAGACTACGATCCAAACCTGCCTCCTCCCTCTCAAGTTCGCACGCAGAGATACGTTATCATCTCTTTTATGCACAGGTCCCTGCAAAAACCCTGCCGAGGCTGCCAAGGTCAGGAGCGTCAGACGGAGTTCCCACCTCCAGTAAAGGTACTGGGATCTTACAGGCTTGTCGGGCGCAGTCCTCACCTTCCTCCTCGGGGAATAAATGAGGGCCCCGCAGCGCGACGGAAGGTGTTGTTACAGAGTCATTCCCCCTCAGGAGACATCGTCCAGACCTTCCTACGCCGTCCCTTTCTATGGCGTCTTCACCGCCGCCGTTTTTAACCTTGATGGATCGGCACGCGCGGTCTGCTCCTTCTTCCCGCAGTAAATTACCTGCTTCAGCGACGGTGCCACGTACCAGATGCGCTCAACATATGGCACGCGGAGGGCTGCCAGCGAGGCCCATTACGTCCTGATGTTCGCTTCACTTGAAAAGACGCCGGGCGGCGTGAGCCTGGGCAGAACCGCCACTCCCTCTGAGCTGCGATCGCGGGAGAAGGGTTTCGCATCGTGGATACTTCAGGCATCTAATTTAGGTCAAACTCGGTGGAATCGAGCAAAGAACCTTACCGCCCTTTACGAGGGAAGAGGGCAATATTGCTGAAGGAAGGAATCAGAGCCTTTAAGATGGATATAAAGTAGTTTAACTGGATCTTGCCCCCATTCCCACAGCTCGGGACACTCGGCGCTTCGGAAGAGTACGGCGAGCCCTCGGCTACCAGAAGAGAAGGGCCTAACCCGCACCCCAGCAGAGGAGCGGCAGGGAGAAACAGCAAGCGTCAACACACAGCGTTTCCTTCACCACCCACCAAAACGCCTCGCGACAGGGATCCTTCGGGCCACCGCCCAAAGACACAAAATAAGGCAAATTGCCGTTCGATGCCGTGCCTGTTGCCGCAGCAGAGCGGCGGCGCCGAGAGCGCAGACGCAACGTGCTGGTACAACAACTGACAAGGTTTTATCAACCTGGCCCCAAAGGTTCTCGGGGACTTCAAGAAGTGCTAATTTGTTGGAAAGCCAAATCATCACCTATGAAATATTTACCCTCCTGACAGCCTTATGATCTGAAATTCAGAAAGAGAGATCTCATCAGCGTTTTTCAGAATGGGAAAGACAGCTGAGAAATTAAAGAAGGGTGATAAAGTTTTGCCAGATAATTGCAAAAAAGCAAGCTTCGAAACAGCCCAGCTGAAGATGCATTACCCAGCAAAATGGTCTCTTGCCGTTATCAGAATAATCCTTAGGGGCATCTTCAGTCCTATAGAATTTAATAGGAATGAAGCCCAATAGGATTTTGTAGAAAGTGCATTGAAAGTCTGTATTTGTTATAGAAGATGATAACCTTTCTATAGGGTTTTAGAAGCTCTCCAGCAGAATTATATAGCACAGCCAACATTTTCTATTACATTTTATAGGATGATTTAAAGGCGTCTTTTTTTTTTTAATGCCAATGCTACAGATATTGGAAAGATCACTACTCTTTATCTTAGAAAGGAGGAAAATACCTAGTAAGAGGGGAGAAGTATGATGAAATAAACCCTAGAGGAAACAGAATGAAAATTCCCGTGCATCCCTTAATAAAGCGTTAGGGCAAAAATAGTTTCTTTCAACAACATATTCAGGTAACGTGAAAAACAAGAACTCAGCTAATTTCAGAAAAACGAGTCAGAATAAAGAATACCTGGAGTTACAGGGAGAGGGGGTACGGAACATTAACACTGGGTGTCCTTCAATGGGGCAGAAACCGCCACGTATCCCATGTCTCACCTATTGAGTAAGGAATATCCCGTATTCCCAGCCACATCCCACAGTGGCTTCCTGCATCATAAAAGCCCACTAGTTCTTTGTGTTTTCCTTTAAAGCAGATGCCACCGACCGATGTCAGCAACAGACCAAAACTCCCCCCTCGCCTCTCTTTAGGCTAGGGCCTGGGAAGACGGTTGCTCGAGGAAGGAGAGCTGTAGAGGAACCCAGCCTTCTGAGACGTCCGCAGGACCTGTGGGTGCCCCCAGCTGGGGACTTTGGGGGCACAGGAGAAACAAGTATTTTGTCGTAAGTGAATTTAACAGAATCGGTCAGGAAGCGGCATCAGCAGCCACTCCCCACAATCAGCTATGGAATAAATAAGCAGAAATCGGTCCTTCACGTGACGGGAAAGCAAGCGTCTGGCTCTTTCCGAATCTCTTTTCTACAAAGCTACTTTAGGGCAGTCTCAAACTGGAGATAAATGACAGGGAAAGGCCTCTCCCTTTTGCAGTGGAATACAAAGGCGCTTTTGCAGAAAATGAGAAGCAGCGCCCACAATTTCTCCCCGACAGCTCAGAGGTGAGACTGGTGTAAATCAGCACCCATCCGAATCAAAGGACTGACACCAGTTAACACCAGTTCACGATTTTGTCCCTAGTATTTAAAAGGGAGGTCTGTGATCCCAGAAGTTCTCGTGCATAGAGGTTTCACAGACAAATGTGCCACGGCGTACCTCAAATACAGTTGAGCTGAGAGGGTTAAAACCTGCCAGAGTAAAACATTTGCATGAATTAAAAAACAGCAAAAAACCAAGCGCCAAAATCCCCCTTTCATACCAGTATATTGCTAGTACATCATCAGCTCCGGGGCAGCGGGCTCTGATTTGCAGCCGAGAATGGGAGAAGCGAGACCTATTTATCTCTCCACTGGAAAGTCTCTCCTACGTTACAGAAGTCTTCTTAGCCCTTCGCTTTTCTATTGAGTTTTCAAAAGCAGAAAATCTAGAAAAGCATTACACACAGAACTGAGTGGGTTTTTTTTTTTCCTTTTAGTGTTCGGTCTCCCTCGCAGCTGCCAACGCAGAGGTTACGCTGAAAGCCGCAGCAAATTTGGCTGGAGGGTTACAGGCCAGCAAGCTTTCAGAGGTTCCCCCCTGCTTTTCACCTCGGGTAGGCATTTCGCGTCCTCGAATTCGCCTCGCGAAGGTGGTGGAGGAGCAAGCCGCCGGTCGCAGCTAACATTACTCCAGCGCCGACGGCAGACGCGCTCTCACGGGGGAGATCCCCCGCCCCAGTTTTCTCCCATTCGCAAGATTCAGGCACGCAGAAGAGGGCAAAAGCTTGCTTAAACTTTCTCTCAAGTCTGGGAATTTGCTTCATAAAAAGAAGATCCTGCTCCCTTGTAGCACTGACCACACCTCAGCAAGACTGAAGACCAAAACAATTCTCCTACGCGTGGTTATCTGCAGCCCGTCAATCTCAGCCCAGAGGTTTTGTTACAACAGGCAACGAAACACCTGAAAATCAAAACTATTACAGAAGCAAAGTAAAACAACTTAATCCTGAATTAGAGGGTCTACACAGAAGTTCAATACAATTTAACTCTGGTCAAGTTAAACTAGGTCAACTTAAATTCACGCTTTCCTGAGTGTCCCACGTAAATGAACCCATTGGCTAATTTAGCGATCAAGGAGGTGACTTTCTCATAGCGGGTTTATTAAAGGTGCCACTCTGAAACCTCACATGAGATCAGCTATTTCTGGACAGATACTGCAAATATGAAGGGCAGTTTTCTTCCGCTGCAAGTCCACGAGATACGAGCTGAGCTCATGAACAAGCCGCAGGTGCTCAGTCCCAGCGGATCTGGAGTCCCAATTCATTTTGCTTGGCTATTCTTCCCCATTGGTGATACTTCGTGAAGTCGAACAGATGACGTCAGTTGCTCTTCCCTTGTCCATCAACGCCGTAATCCCATCGTAGAAGGCCACCAAATTTGTCAGGCACAATTTGCCCTTAGTGAAGCCATGTTGGCTGTCACCAATCACCTCCTGATTTTCCATGTGCCTTGGCACGGTTTCCAGGAGGATCCGCTCCATGATCTTGCCAGGCACAGCGGGGAGACTGACCTTCCCCGTACGCTACCAGCTGATGTCGATCCTTCTATGCAACCTTCTCGCCTTTGAGCAAGAACTGACATACACCTCTGTGAAGCTACGGAAGGTACATAATTTTTTAATTCAATAAAACCAGATGTCTTCTGAGTTAGTAGGCACTGTGTTGTAGACCAACATCTCCCAGCGTCACCTTCTCGTTTTCTCTGCTGTCTCCCACATCGCACTGGAATCCCATCCGTCACCTATGATGGGAGCACAACTCAAGAAGACCCTGTAGGAACTTCTCATGCTGTAGTTTTGGGTACCCACCCCCAGACTACTGCCACATTGATTAAGCAAGTACTGTAGATCAGCACATAAGAGTTCCGACCTAAACACAGGCACAAACAGGTTCTGTACTTCAGTAAAAAAACCCCAACCCACCCATCACTCCACAACTCTGCTGTTGCTTTCATCTCTAGACTGCATCTCCTCTTTAGAGCGCAGGTTGGTTTGGACAGGTATTGGCATAGTCCCTATCAGCATGGTTCTGCTCTTTAGTTCTCAATGAACTTTATCGTTATACTCTCGATCTTAAAAAATCGGGATGAAACTGATAGAAGAATCTAGCTGGAATGCTGATTGCATTTCAGTGGAGAGACAGCAACGGAGGGCTGGACGCTCACCAAAACAAAGCGCTGAACGGCCCCTTAGAGGAGCAGAACTGAGTTCGCTTACAGCAGCCGAGAATCAACCCTGAGTGTGGGGCCTGGAGGTGAAATCTAAATGAACCGTTCAGAAAATGTCCCCTTACCAGCTGACTGCGCCAGCTGCCTACTTCCTCTGGCTGCGATTAATTCCTTGTCGTTGCCCAACACGCGCAGCCAAAAGCTGGTGACTCTGGGTTCTTGTTAACGGCAGGTGTAGAACCGGGCCACGTCTGCAGAACACCAGCATTTCTCACCATGAGTAAGTTCTAAACCGGCAAGGAAAGCTTTCGGCTGTGAAGGGAATCAGGTTAATCGATACAGACGCACCGGCTACCCAGCTCGCTCTCAAACGCAGCCCGATAGTTGCCTGGACAAGGGTCCAGCCTGCAGGCTTGAAGGAACGCCTTCAGACAGAGCCAGAGACGCCCACGTGTGCAGGAGGGGCTGGGACTGAAGTGTGTATGTTCGTGCATTTAGGTGGCAGTAAGATTTTCACTGACCCTTAAGAAAAAGGTATCCCAATAGTTTGTACCAGATGTCCTCCAATCTGCACACACAACCCCTGCCGCCGTTTCGTTTTGGATGGCGTGCAAAACCAGCCATCTGAGCGCCCGCGGTCGTTAAGAGATCCGATGGCGTTTAACAGGCCCAGAGTCCTTGCCAAACTCCAATTTGCTTTATCACCTCCTGCCTAACTAGAATCTTTTCATGTAAAAATCAGGGTATGGTTTTTGACACAAAGCCAAATAAAACCCTAACTGCAAAATTTTGCAGACTCTGGACCAGTCTCAGAAAAATAAAGTGAACCGATACCAGGGGAATCCCAGTCTCCAACAGCATATTAAAAAAAAAAGAATATAGACAAGGCAGACAGCTAAGGAAGACAAGAGCTATTCCTCACCGATACCAGTGAAACAGAGACCGAGATACAGAGATTCCGATATCTTTGTCAAGGCCACAAAACCCGTGGCAAGCATCACAAATGGACCCAGATGTTCAGAATCAGTCGCCTTAGCCACAAAACTAGCCACCTGCAATTCATGTCATCAACATGGAGAATAATTCGGTACCCAAAAGGTCAGTCCAGATTATCCCCGTCTTTGGGGCATCCTACACAGGACAACGTACTTGTACAAGCTTCCTCCACGGCAGGAGTCCTCCAGATGGGATTTCCTGAACGGTGACCTCGTTCAATGGTCAGCTCTGATACGAGCCCTCCCAACGTCTCCGAGGAGCTGGGCTTTACCCCACGATGTACCCGTGAGCACGGATGCTCACGTTAGCTCTGAGCTGAGCACGATCCACAGGCAAGCACAGCACAACTGAGTCAGCACAGTGTGGCAACCAGCCTAATTACCCGTGTTAAGAAGATAATTATCCCAGGCAAAGCACCATAATGATGCTGCTTCTGGGACTCCAGCTAATATCTCAGTGTGGACGTAGCAGCTTGCCGAGATCGGTAATAGCATTTTGTGCCGGGCCATGTAAGCGCGCTCTGCGTCCGCGCGCTCTGCGTCCTGATGAAAGGGGAGGAGAAGGCGTGGGACAGCACTTCCATTCCTCTCCTGTCCCCAGGACACGTGGAAGACTGATGTGCTCGGAAGGGAGATGGGCACTGAAGTTCAAGGAAGTTCTTCAGCCGTGTAGAGCTCCTGGATTTCCCAAATGCCGGTGGCCTCTCCGTGACCGGCAGCCTGGGTTTCCATTCATGGCCGGTTCCCATGTGAAACTAAGCAGAACAGCAGCTTTAAAAAAGAAAACAGCAACAGCATGCCTCTCCATCCCTGCATGAGCTAACGTTCCGGAGCCTGCAGAGAGACCTGTGGTTGTGTGTCTGCATCCATTAACTTTTGCTTTATGGTTCCTTTTTTACCCCATTATGACTTTCATTCTTCGGAAATCTCAATCGAAGGCTTTTTAAAAAAAAAAATTAAGCAGATCAGTAACTTATGGCAACAATCACACACAAGAATTCATTGAGAGGAACCGAGTGTTTTGGTAGGAGAGTATGTGGGGGTGGAGAATGAAAATGGTGATGCTTCGTGGGCAGCTTTTATCTAAGAAAGAGAAGTGGGTCACGGTGGCAATGCACGTAGCAGAACTCAGCGGCGGTGAGAGTTCAAGCTCCACGTTAATGAGGCATCCCTGATAAGTCCAGGAGGAAATGTGGTAGCAGAACTTCACCGTTAAACTGCCAAAAACACAGCTTGAAAGCAAGCACGCAAGTCAATGATGCCAGGTATGACAACAACAACGGTCCTGCAGGCAGCACTTCACAGCAGCAGAGTGTAACGCTCTTCTAAATGGGGGCGAGTACTGCTCCTGTCATTGTAAAGTGGGGAAACTGAGGCAGAGGAGCGAGGCAGCAGGTTAGCGACAGAGGCGGCAGCAGCAGGCAGATCTCTTGGTTCCTTCTGCTCTGGCCATTACGTGGAGCTGTGTTCCAAAGACGAAACAAACTGGCTACAGCCTGGGGACGGGTTTTCGTTGCATCTTTCAAGTGATGGGTAAACTACAGCTGTGGCAACTTCTGCAAATGCTTACTCGCTCACGAGAGTTCACATCTGATTTCTAGCACGAGATGGGATTTTTTTCCTAGACCACTTCCAGCTATCAGAAATTGTTATTTCATTATCTCTCAGAATAGGAAGCCTTTTGTAATCACATAACTTCTCCCTGTGGGGACAGACTGTGATCAAGTTTCCTTTAGCAGTATTTTGATTAACTTAATAAATTGAACTCCTTAATACTTCTGTTGCAAGGGGTATTTCCAGCCCTTTTCTCTCAAGCTGATCTTCAGAAATAGTGATATCCCTGAAGAATAAAAGCCTGTTTTGCTTTCAATCATGGAAGTCTGATGACAAAGGAAAACCAGTTACTATCAGTGTTGCGCATTTTATCTGGACTAAGAGAGAAACACAAAACCTGCAGCTGCCGGTAGAAAAAAAACAATTTCCAAAACTGAGCTGCTCCATCAAAAAACCCCAACCAAACAAAAACTTCGTTAGCCGGGGGATTTTGTTCGACAAAATACTGGCTTCTCTAGATATGATCAAGATGCCATGCATCCAGTTCCCCAAGTTAGCATACAATCCTCAGATGCCTTTGAAGCGGTAGGACCAGCAGCCTCCCAGCGGTAAGGAGAGAAACTTTGCAGTGCCTACCGGAACACCGACGGCACAAAAGCCAGCGGTGCAATGCAGAGCGCCAAGTGCTGACACAAAACGTTTTTCCTCACAGACCTCAAAAGCAAAGTTTGCTAGGGATATGTGTTGCCTTTGTGCCTTTTTTGCTGGTCAACAGTTGTGCATCTCGTTGACTTTCAGTGTCATCCTGGCTCCTAACACCCCATTTCAGTAACGGGATGCAGCCTAGAGCGCTCCACGGGTGGTTTGGCTTGTTTTGATCCATACACCGCAGCTAATCCCAGAGCTGCTAATGCAGTCTACGCAGTGACAGTGGACTGATCCTGCCGAGTCCCAGCAGTAACCTCTCATACTGTCACCGCGACTGGGAAGAGGGTAAGCATTATTAGAAGTGCTAACATTCAAATTCAAGTTTCCTACATGCTAATGATAGGCATGTAACTGGAATCAGAGAGACTTCTAATTCTACCTAGACTAGTCCTCAACTTTGCCCAATGTTATCTCCCCCTCTTTGGATGACTGAGTTTCTCATGACACATCCTACTTGACATTTTAGATTATTTCCCCCCCCCCGCCCCCCTTCTTCTTGGGTTTAGCATTTTATTTCTTTTAGGTGACTTGGTGAACCACTCAGACCGCACTGGGTCGTATTCGCGTGTGGTTCACAAGTCACTTAAGCAATACAGGCCCATCAGTATAGCCAAGAAATGTGGGAAATTTTTAATCCAGAAAGAAAAGGCATAGAAGCATAAAAGGAAAAAAAGCACGGTAGGAATTTTATGTCATTAGAAAAATATCAAACTAAACGCAGAATTACTAACATTATTACTGGATTAGTAGAGTCTCCTACGAGGCCTGCTGGGCTAAGAGCTCTAGAAACAAGACTCCTTGTTTCAAAACAACTTTCAGTCTAAGGGTATATGATTTTCACCATACCCAAGCTAGTAACTGCTGCAAGAACCCATCCGCTC
>NW_010533790.1:13939-18175 GCF_000687285.1 Phaethon lepturus
GACACCCTCACGTTACGCAATCTGAAATATTTATCTAGTTGCAAGCTGCTGATGTCAGAGGTTCAGGCAAGCCATATGGCTTACGCCTCTTCTGTAACGTTTTCCTCCTGCAATACGAGACGGGTATTTTTGATTCAGTCTCCAGACTGAGCATTCTCCTTCTGAACAGGAGAATCTTTTTGTCCAAGGGCACCAGTTCAAATATTGCTGTTGGCCCACGTTATTCTCCTCCAGACACACCTGCTGGCTTGCACCTTACTGCAAAGGCATGTACGTCGATTTTCCTGTTCTAATTCTTTGCCTTGGGAAGTAATAATTGTCTAATACAGATAAAAAAACCCCTACCAACAAAACAGATGAAAAATAAGCAATCGTGTATTCATGTTAGTTTGTATCCTAAGCATGGAAACGTAAGGGCTGGATGTACTTTAAATACTTTGGTGATGGCAGAGGAGCCGGTCCCTTCCACTCGCTCAGAGCCGCAGCGCACTTTGCAGGAACTTTGTTAGTAAACCAGCATCAATAGTGTGATCGACTGGAGTCTGAACGCTAGAAGGACAGCATTTAAAGACAACGAGAGTCCACTGAGGGTGAGGAATGAGTTTTCCTGACTGTTTCTCAGTAACTTCCGCAGGATCAATGCAGAATATTGCTGCTGCTCTGTCAGCAGAGTAGCGACAACACAGCAAATAAATCAGAATCGGCCTCTCTCTCGACAGGCGTGTCCTGTGTGTTTTCCAGTGCAGAGCGAGGGTGCTCAGACTGCTGCTATTTATCCCCTAGAGCCTCGTTACACTGAATATTCAAGCCTTAAGCAACCTATCTTTTGGCATCCCCTACAGATACGAAATAAAAACCATTTACCATCCCTACAAATTGTCATTAAAACCCGCTTTTCTGAAAATAGGCTCAATAATTAATACCTTTGATTGCACAGGGAAAACCGTTGAATCTGTTAGAATTCATTTCAAATGCCAGCTTTCACTTTCAATGCAAGGCAAGAAAAGTGAAATTCCCAGTACACCACCCACACAATCCCAGGTACCACTAAAAAATTAATGACTTTTCCTGGCCACCTGATGCTAAAAAGAACACAAACACGTTTTCAACACCCATGTTATTGTCTTTTTCAGATGGAACACGCTGGCTATAAATGAGTAGGACTAGAAAACCACAACTTTGGGGTTACTATTAGCCGTAAACATTCATATTGTGGTCCTGTCTAGACATCCCATTTAGGATTGAGCACTGGCAGACACTGCAGAAGCGGAGAGAGTTTCTTCTCCTTTGGGAGACGAGACTTCTCTCTTTGTCAACAAGAAGGGCGTAATGAGTCTGGCATGCAAACTCTGTAAAAAGGAGTCAATAAACAGTTTGCAATGCAAGAAACAGATGTAATACAGGAAACAAGTTGTCAACATTGAGCGCTACCTTACTCCTCCCCTGCGCAAATTACCTAACCCAAGATCCACGCAGATTTTAAGAATCCTAAATCTCACGGACCTCAGCGGAAGTTGGATACTCCAGCCTCCTGTATCTGCCTCCGCAGTGGAAACAGCCGTCTGCGCTCTGCAAAAACGCTTAGCACCGTACCAGAATCATCACATGGCCTCAAACATATCGGACGATGAAACTCCAGAAGGTACCCTTCAGTCACGCTTCGTAAGCTCTGGAAGTGCAAAACGTCTTAAAGGTCTCACTGCACCCAAAAAGCAATAGATTAGGCATATTCTGAGTTTCTATTGATCTCGTTCTCTCATAACCCCTCCCAAACCCTCCATTTTAGCAGCTATAAAACACATGTAAAGACTTGGAGAACTTGCATTTTTGGTATCCCCTATGTGATGTACACCACAGCTTAGGGCCGGCAAATGCTCAAGTAAAAAGTTATTCCCAATGGTGGTCGCTAGGAAAAATGCAAAATTCTCTAAAGCCATATAACATACCGGAAAACTTGAAGCTATGAAACCAGTCAAACGCACTCTCACTGCTTGAGGGGAAGAAGAAAGAGGAAATGGAAGAAAACACTTCATAATTAAAATGCTTAAAATGTTTATTAGAACAATGACAGCGGTGGGACGGTTGCTCTAAGAGGGTGCTGGAAAATAAAAAGGAGGCTCTCTCCACAAAGAAAGAAAAAAAACCCCAGTTAACGGTTAAAAATTAATTCAAAGCACAAGCGACAGATTTATCTATGCACTCGCAGCCAGCCATATCTCGAAACATTATCTACAGTCACCAAGAGTTGGATAACTAGGAACAGTATCAATACGTTCAGATTTTCTATAGGTGAAAACACTTAAGTCAACTGCAGTTTTGGAATGATCCTAGAGAAGACGGGCAATCGGTGGGCGAGAGGACCGCTTCTCTGCATCTTCCAGGGTTATGTAAAGAACAAAGGAGTTCACCAATACAGTCGCTGACCTTGCAGCAGAGTCAGGGACCAAAGTCACATCTTCTGAATTTCTGCTGTGCGTCCTACGCAAAATTTTTGTCTGGTAAATCTCTACAATGAGAGGAAGCAGTGGCTTCAACCGTGCTCCCACAGGCTACGCAGCAACAGCATGGCCACCAACTAATTTTGAAACATGTTAAGTAAACCAGAAGAGTCAGAGCTATGAAAACTGCCTGAACAAAACCAAGGCAACCTCGCAAAGGACGGGTAGGAATTTCAGCAACCTCTGTTCAACATATTCTAATTACTCCTCTGATTTCCTCTTCTCCAGCCCTTCAAGTCAGCACAGAGACAACAGCGGTGCTTGTGATACACGGTCAAGACAGTAGACAACTGCTGACAATAACTGGATTGAGCAGGTTTTTAGAACAGAAGGCTGGCAGATACAAGAGCCCTAACTGCGCTGGCAAGACAGATCTAACAGCCATTACATTTTAATGCTTTACAGGATAAATACAATATTTGGCAAGTGCTTATACTGACAGTATTATTTTGCTGCTTAGTTCACACTGAAATATAAGCCACCTAACACGGCTGTGCCTAAAACTGGAGATGGAGAGGGTTGTTTCCAATTCCACATTTTTGACACCAAAATTCAGAATCGGGAATGATTTTTGACATCAATGCAGTCACTGCCAGCTGTGCCTACGACAAGCTCAGAGCTTGACCATGCAACCATTTTCCTATGAACAGCTGAGAAGCTCAATCTTTATTCAAGAAGAGTCTAACTGGTGATCTGATCATCATTTATAAGGACTTATTTAAAGGGAGATATTTGCTCAGCTTCCGTAAGGCTTGGGAGCAGGGTATTAATCTTTTGGCATCAGCTGGAAAAAGTTAGTAGCCAATTGATTAGATTCAAAGTAGGGCCACGAGAATCATCAAGAGTAGCGAAAATGTGATTCAGATGGAAAAGTTAAACACAGCTGTGTTCAAAGGGATGCAGCAAAACAGCCTTCAAATGTATATATATTTCAAACTATAAATATAAATATTTTATGTGCTTACCTAAATATTGGAAAAAGCTGCCCCCCCAATATATTTTCCAGACCCATAGATAGAGCTTATTTTATACCAGAATGCACACAAGTTAGAGAACAAGAAAAATTCTGACATTTGAGGAGGCACTGAAATAGCTGCTGCTTCTGAGGTTGTAGAATCTCTAATGAGAGATCTACCACAACAGCCAAGACCCCCAAATTAATTTTTTACTTCAGTAAAACAAAAGCCAACGCCTGGAAGACCGTGCTACAGAAATTCAGCCAAAAGATAGATGGTTTCTGAAAGCAATCAACTACTCACATAATGTAGTTAGAAAAATGGCAAATCCTCTGTCATTGGGGTCCTAAATCAAGCCTTTATTTCTTTCTAAAATATATTTGAGAGCTCTTGGAGACATTAGATACATGTAAGGCGGAGTTCGGGAGGGAGGGTTTTCCAGCCCCTGTTCCACGGGATGCAGAAGCTGATTGTTAAAATGATTCCTTCCAGACTGAATAAAGGAGTATCTCAGAACCTCTGAATAAGAAGTTGCAGCAGAAAAAAATCAGATGAGTGGCTTCTTTCATGAATTTGAGAAACATGGCATCAAAATTCCTGTCTTGAGGTAAATTACAACATTACTCAAAGCCCACGAACAAACTATTAACTGGTAAGCTAGAAAAAATAAGATCCCAGTGCCAATCCTTCAGGCGGGAGTGTGCAGCTAAGTCTCACAGAATTACCTGTGATTTTAAAAACATGTAGGCTAAGGGCTTTTTATTTTTTTTTTAATTATATAT
>NW_010533791.1:0-15342 GCF_000687285.1 Phaethon lepturus
GACTAGATGACTTTAAAAGGTCCCTTTCAACTCAAAGATTCTGTGATACTCTGACAACCTTAGTTCAGCAGATTAATTAAGGACAGAGTCCAGTGACTGAAGGGGCATATATTCCACCTTCATCTACAAAGCCTGAGAGACAAGTAGCACTTGGCTGCACATGAAGAAAGCTGTTGTGAAATGCATAAATGCAGAAGGAGAAGATTGTAGTGCTCTTCTTTGAGCTTGCCTTAGATATGCAATTAAACAGATTTCAGCGATTAATGTCTCAATTTGCACCACTATTGAAGTATTAAAAAGGGCAAATTAAGGAAAGAGCCAGCCTACAGAAAAATACTGTAACAAAGTGTTGGTGATGGGGGACTGAGAACTGAAGAATCTGTGCAGACCTCTTCCAGCAGAACACCCTTACAAAAGCAAATTCATGCTTCCCCAGCCAAAAGAGGTCAGTGGAATAGGTAGAAAGAAGTATGTCTAAGTTTTCTAAAAGTTACCCTGCACAGTCAGATGTGGGGGACTCCAAGAATTCTGTCAGATCATACCTGATACAAGAGGAAAAGAATGAGAACAGTTGAGACTGGGATGGGGTTATTATACATGTTGTAAGCAATACTATAGTGACTTCTTATAGAAAAAACCTTAGTTTTTCACATAATTGTGAGAAACTAGAAGACAAAATATGTGCAGCCAGGTGTCTATTTAAAGAACTCTGCCTCTTACAGAAAACTAGTGCTGGTTATAAATAAAAAAAGTCCTGAAAATACGACAATCCTATAGTATGAATGATCAATGTGGTTGGACAGTTTAACTCCCTTGACAAATAAAACTTAACCTATCAACATTTTTAGTTCTCATTTCTGTAATCTTCACAGAAGCCCAGATTCAGAGTCTACATTCTTAATTTTTTTTACTGGCTGGGTTTCAGCCTTCAAAGCTGCTTGGATAAGTAGGAAGAAGAGCTTACGTGGGACGGTAGGCCATGTGAATCTGGAGCTCATACTTTTTTTAGTCCAAAACCTCAGTGAACATTTTGGCATTTTTGGCTTAATATAGTGTTAAAAATATGAAAGTGAAGCTTCTGGCTTTGCCTACCTTCACTTGATTGACTTGTTAGAAATTGAACTAGTAAAAAAAGTTAGAATAAATATTATTGACAGAGTACAGCACAGCACAGTATTATCAGTACAGTACATTTATGCTTGTTAAGCCACTTGAAAATCTGTCACAAGTCCACCAAAATCAGCTGCCACACTGCATCTTGGCTGCTTAAATTATAGCCCTTGACCCAACAAATATTTGTGGGAGGTATCAGAAGAGTTTTTGGTATATTTAATAACCTGTAGGCTCAGGCTACACTTGTGTTTGGTGTGTGGACCTGGCAGCAGGGACTGGGTCTTTCCAAGCCTGGGGTTGGTCAGGGACACCCGCAGGACTGGGTGGTGGGAAGTCTCCAGGCACGAGCTCCTAGGGCTGAGCCCGCAGCTGCGGTTCTGGCAGAGGAGAACAAGCAGCAGCATCCCTGCAGAGTCAGATACTACAGAGAAATGCCAGCCCTCTGTGTGCCAGAAGGATGTCCTACAGCCTTCACTCCTATCAGTGTGGATTCTATAAAATAGATTATTTGGACTTTGACTTAATCTAATCTTGCTTTGGAGAGTCAGCCGAGTCAGGATGCTGGCTTTCCTGGCTAGGAGAGGTGGGACTTTCATGAAACAAGTCAGACCCTCTAAGATCTCTGTTTCCTGCACCGACCCAAAGCCTTGATTTCTGTGATGAGATTTTGCAGGCTTCAGGATAGGTTGTATTAGTTCATTTGTAGAACTGGCGTTTCATAGCCATACAGTACATCAGGACCTTGTTTTATTTCTCCAAAGGGTTTAATTTTGTCACACTTGACATAATAAGTCAAGTCTTCTTGACTTGAAGATAATTATATGACACATAAGATAGGTAGATGGCAGTGTATAAGAAATAAGATAGATATATACATGCAGGTATGTACATTTGAGAGCAGAATTTGTTCACGGTGTTTTTAACAGAATGCTAGAGAGAGAGAGAAAAGCCTTTTTCTTTAACCTCTGTGCACTTGTTTAAGGATTTTACTGATTTTTTTAGCTTTTGGATTGTGCCCATAGAAATACTTACAGACAAAAACTATATGTCTATTGCTTTCTTTTGTTGATGTGTGGTTCTGCACGAGCGCTGGGGGAACATTTTATTCCTGGTCACTCTCTAAAGAAGACACGCGGCTGCTAAACTCCACATCCTCTTCCAGCCCCATCAGGAAGACACTGTGTTGTTTTCCCTAGCACGAACAAGCCCTGCCTCCCACTGCTAACACTGATTTGTCTGGAAGAGAAGAGAGGGAGCTCCCTGTGATAACCCAGTGTTAGTCCCTCTGTTCAACAGCTGTGCTAAATGAACCTATACTTGATTACGTATTAAAACCCATCTATCTTGCACAGGGTTTCCAAACCCTCCACAACCTCCTCAGCAGGCATAATGGCAATCACCGTGTTTAAAGGTCATGGTTAGGAGCTTGATTTAAAGCTCTTATAATAATGCAATTTAATTCTGGAAAATACCATAGTATTGCTCTCTGAGGACTCCTGTCAGACAGAAGACACTTACTGCTTACGCACAGCTTTGATTTATTTATTCCTTTGAATAACATCTATGTCGTTATCTTTTTAACTTACTAATGTTTCCACTTACTAGGTGGTAGGCAGACTTTCACAGCAGCAGTAAATTTCAAATTAAAAATATCAGTGGCATTTTAATTTCTACTATGGAAAAATGTTGATTTGTTTTTCAGCAAAAACGGATAATGCACATGCTGTTTAGCTACAAAATTAAAGCAGTTTGACTACCACAAGGTTTTTTCTCCCTTTAAAAAAGACTTTCACATCTAATGAAACATAAACCCGTAATAAATAGATTTGCAACATGTGGTTTATCTTGAAAGCAGTAGAAACAGCTGAATAAAGCTGAAGAGGTGGTTTAGTGGTGTAAGCAGCACATTTGAAACACCTAGACTCTCTGGAACCACTGGCTTAAATCTCATCAGGATTGACTCAGCCCTTCATCTCCTTTAGGCAAACACCGAATTTCATGTATGTACCACACAGAGAGGTGAGACTTTATGGACCAAGGCCCTGGCTCCTATGTGCAAAACTTGCATCATGTTCTGTTCCTAGTGCCGCTGGCGTTAACTGCTTTTCTCCTTATGGGTACTTTTTACTCCTTATGGGCTTTCTTGGTGCTGGCATCTGCTGGGCTCTGCTCAACAGCAGTCTGCAGGCTGGCAGGGAGGTATGCAGCCAGCTTCAGTTGTCCTGAAATACCTGCAACACTGGAAACCTTGGACAACAGAAAACAAAAACGTTCCTTGACTGAAACTTACCCTTCATAAGACCAGCTTATTAACTGGGGTATGGCACTGTGCAGCCTCGGCAGGGTGGTGAGGCACTCCCAGAGCCAGGGGAGTGTGGGGCTGCTGCTACAAAGCCATCTTGGTGCCTTTGCACGGCTCCCACATGCTTCCTGCCCATCCAGGGAAGGTTTTCTTCTTCCACAGCAGTCCCAGGCCTGAGCTGGGTCTGTGTATCTGTGCACATGGCACTCTGGGACATGGTTTAGTGGGCATGGTGGTATTGGGTTGACAGTTGGGTTTGATGATCTTGGAGTTCTTTTCCAACCTTAATGATTCTGTGATTTTAATCAGAGTTACTAGGCTTGAATGTGAGATGCTAGCGGATATCTCTGGTCCATGTTATCATTTGTCTTAAACCAGAACAGTTGCCCACGGATGATGGAAACCTCACTGTACAACACTCAGGTACTAATTTCTTAGAGAATTTAATGAAAACTAGAAGAGTTTGGCACATGTCAGAGGCATTTTTTTTTATCATGTGGAGGGCTTGAATTTTTCCACAAAGAACTTATCTTTCCTACCTCGCTAATGTATGACATGGAAAAAGGAAGAAAAACATCAATAAATACATTCACAGCTAGTTAATCACAGTGAGGAACATAGGATATAAAAATGTTGAATTTCTAAAAAGATTGCTCTAACTCTGATGTGACATGCCATAAAATCTATTTTCATTGCATTAATATACTCTGGAGATACAGCCAGGTGGCTTTTCATGGGCCTCTAGAAACCTGCCCATTGCAACAGAGCATAGTGGCAAGTTACAGCACAGCATGGGGGAGAAACAAAATAAGCAGCTCGGGCACAGAACTGCCAGGCCACCCCCACAGCTTCAGTGGGCAGAGTTATTTGAAAATAGATCATCGCATAAAATTCAGAGTAACTGAATTGCTCTGAAGGGCCTCAGAGGACTGTGACGGGCCTGATTCAGTGCCCTACCGTGGCTCTTTGCCATTAAATAGGCATTAGTGTTGTCCCATTGGCTTAAAACCGGTGTAGCTGTGCAAAGAGTCAGATCCCATCCACGCTAATTAAAAAGTAAATACATGAGGATTTCAGCACATCCTGCTAAATATACCCTTATTTTACTGTGATAGAATCTACACAGACAATTTAACTGTTTCCTTTTTCTTCGTATTATATTTAGACCCTGACCCAAAGTCCAGTGAAATCTGCACAATTCCCATTGACTCTGTGGACTTTGGAGCACACCCCTAAAGTGTAGAGAAGTGCATGAATAATAACAGAGAACCAAGTGCATCAAAAACTACCTTTCAGGTAAGTATGTGTTCCTATTTAAATCCCTGAACTCAAATTACAGGGTTTTTAAAGAGGAGTTTTCTTAAAAGTCAGGAACAAAGTATTTATATTAGCTATGCTGAAATGAAAAAGGAGAACTAACAGAAGAAAGCTACACTATTAATCTGCTATTTAAAATCAAAATAACTGTTATTTTAGAAGCTAATATCTGCCTTAAACGTTCCATCTGATGTAAGTAAAAGTAAAAATACTACATCTTTCAGCATTAAAAAGACATATTTAAATAAAAAATGTAATAATCATAGCACAAAAAATAAGAAGGAAATGGAGATCTCTAGCTGTACTCAGCTGAGAAGGTGTGGTACAGAGAATAGGAAATCATTTGGTTCTCACTGATTATAGCTCTTTGTATCAAAATACTCGAGGCTGAAATTAGTGTGATCCACAAGAGCAGGTGTTTTGAATTTTAATCTAAGATATAATTAGAGTCTGTAAAAAACACTATGTGGTGCAGTAATTGAAAGGGCTAATCATGGAATGCTTTATTTTTAAAATTATTTTAAAATAGATCTACAAGCCATAAAAAAAACATATTGCACAAATCTTTATTTTGACTACATATAAAGCTGCAATCCATTACCACTGTGATTTGAAAGACTTAAACATCTCACTTGTATCTTTAAAACTGATATGTAATTATCAAGTTCTTTGTCTTGCATTTCATGTTGTTTATATAAACATTGTTAAAATCTCTAATGCTTGCACAATCAGTCTGTGGGAATAATTGTCAAGGCCAGATATTAGTTTAAATGGTACCTGGATTAAAGGATTATATATAGACTGAGCTAAAAGTTTTTCTTGTACTGGTTTTTGTTGTTTGCAAATGATATTTCTTTGGATTTCAGGTATCTGATGTCTTATTCTAGAGTTTATAGTGAGAGAATGCCAAATTCAGCAGCAAGTTCATAAAGAAGAGCAGAATGCAGTCCCATGGCTTTGCCTGTCACAGTTTCACAGTCAAGATTAATAACCAAAGGAACTGATGCTGGTTCAAAAGTCATTTGATGGCTCCCATCTTCTTAGCTATTACATCTGATTTTGAGCTAAAATGGCAATGCAATCAAGCAAGACAGGAATGAATCAATTAGATAGCGATCACAGTGAAATGAGGGAGTCCTTAACTTTTTAGTGCACAGAGACAGCCTTAAAGAATTTGAATGGCATTGATCATGCTAATCCTCTAAATATCTGCGAACTGGTGCAGTGCAATTCAAATTAAGCCAACTGAAGTAAGGCATGTGAAAGGACTGGTTACCAAAAAATGCTGGCTGATATAACTGTGATGCACTGTTCTCTCTTCACCCCAGAAACCAGGAAAATTAATGTGGAGCACAACTTTCCATGGGCCTAGTACTGTTTTGGACCATATGCCAAAGCACTCTTACATTAATGTTACTTCCTCCTTTTGAAGAGGCATAAATAAGAATGAGGCCCACTGTCAACTAATAAGGACCAAAATCCATATCTGATTATCTCTATTATTAAGATATGATAAACATTATGAATATTATCAAACCAAAATGCTTCAGAAACTCTGTCTTTTCTGCAGTTATGTTTGTCAAGGTCAGATATAGGCAATGACATTTGTAATACATTAAAAGGTATCTCCCAGACAGTCTGAATGCCAGAGAAATGTGTATTTTATTAGCGTAGTGAAATGTTTCACTTTACCTGCAGTTCAGGTGACAACTTGCCTCCAGATCTTCAGGACTGAGATAATGCCAGTGTTCCTCAGATCCATTGCCAGTGTGTCTCACGGTGGAGCGGGGTCAGAGGACTCATGGGTCTGGTAATTAATGCAACGTCAATCCTGCCATGGGGTCTCTGCCAGCAACCTCCCAATGGAACCAGACAGCTCAACCTCTGTGAGACTTTCCCTCCGCTGGAGCATGCTGGAAGGGTTTCTTCCCTGTTCAAAGAGAAAACCTTTCATTCTGAAGGTGTTTTGAACTCATTCGAAAGTGCAGATGTTGTTTATACTCTGTGTTACAGAGGAAAATACTTCTTTTTTCATGTTTTCTAAACTTATTATTGAGAAAAAAAAAACTGGGCAAGGTTCAAGTTTGCTAAGTGCCAAATTCTTCAAACTTTGTAATTTAAATCATCATCCCACGTATGTATTGGAAAGCCAGATGCTTTGTATCCTTTTTATCTCCTGTTCTATCTGTCAGGCACAGATTTCTGTGTGTCGGAGAAAGTGCGTGCTGCTTCTCGGCATGGCATTGCAGAGAGAGAGGCAGAGAGAGAGGTTTTCATTAGGCTCCCAATCCCTTGTTCTCACAGCATTTTTGTTTTTGAGCTTAGGAATAGGAATACTTTCCATTTTCAGTCCTGAAGGCTTATTTTTGCTATCACAATTAGTAGTTACCCATGAGAAATGTGTTTAATGAAATCTTGGTTACTTCAATAGGCTTCTTAACCTGATTAATTGCTGAGCAAAATAGATTTCACCCAGATACCTCTCTGTGTGTATACTGCACAACATTTCTTCTGCTTTCATAGTATCCTGTCAATACTAGTCCCTGACTCAGACTCAAGACATTTGCTGTAATCGTAAGCTTCCAGTCTTCCATTTTCATAACCTTAAAGCTTGACTTTGACCAAACAGGGCTATAGCAAAAAATGGCTGTTTCAATATTGATATAAAATTATATCTAGTTGATTGGAATGGCCTTAATTTTCAAAAGATAAATGCTAATAAGTGCAAAATAAAAAATCAAAGCTTGCCACAGTTTCGAATTTTATGAAGATATATTCTCTGGCTTCTGCAGAGAAGCCAGCTTCAAAGGAGCAACACAGAACAGACAGTGCTTAATGAATGAGTTCTCAGCCTTGCGTTTAAGCATCATGATTCCATGAAAAGCTCTGTCCCTTTACGTTACCTGAGACCTGGTCTGAGTAGTAAATTGCTGATTTCCTCAGTCTTTTCTAATGCTTATAAAATAATACCTGAATGATTCATAATCAGTCTTTAACCCCTACCTGTGAATTGTATTGGCATTATTTTCTCCATTTTATAGATGTAGTGTCTAAATGTAATATTTTCAAAAGTTACAAAAAATGTTGGGTGCTGAGCAGAAAATCTGATTTTTTGGAGCACATATCTGTTCAAGACAGAGCTCCTAGTAACTGCAGTGGCAGCTGCAGTCTGAGAATAATTCTGGTTAGAAGGCACCATCTGATCCACCCCCCTGCTCAAAGCAGGGCCAATTTTGAAGTTATACCCAACTTTGAAATCAGATCAGGTCTTTCAGGGTCATATCTAGTCAAATCTAGAGTATCTCCAAGGATGGAGATTTCAAAAACATATTTAATGGTTAATACTTAACCAGTGCTTAACCAGTACTTACTTAGTACTTAATACTCCTGCAAATCAGGACCTGGAAACACAATACTAAAGCACCCAGAAAAAGTGATTCTGCAGGTTGCTGACACAGAGGGAGCACGGATAACACTGAAAAGACAATCTTCTGTGTCCTTCTGCACTGAAAGTCATGGTGGTCTCGTGCTGCTGGTAGGCGATGCGTGTTGAAGTCCCCTTTTGGCTCATTTCCTTATGCATGGCCCCCCAACATCGCAGCAGCTCAGTTTCTCATAAGCAGAGGATTGCACATATCTGCATTCAGTCCAGTGCCCTGAAGGAAACGGGCCTTTGCCAACACTTAAGGACTCTTAGCAAGTCCCTGGTGTCTTTGAGCACTTGTAGGCTGTACTGCCTTGTACTTGTCCCCTGTAATGGAGAACTGTCTGTGGGTGACCAAGAACAACTGAGCTGCTGCCACCTAACAGCAGGCTGCAGTCCTGAGCTCTTTTGTAAGCCCTCCTTCCTGCAGGAGCAATACCATCCACACCTAAGGGACATTGTTGGAGAATAATTTAAGGGCCACCATGGCCTTGGAATAAGTCATGACCTTGTACAAGGAGGTTCCCTATGTTTCTTCATGTGTTCACGGGTTCTGGCTGGCACTGGGGAGGAAGAGAGGAGAGACCTGGGGAAGAAGGGGAAGGGAAGCACAGGCTGCGATAACCTAACTCACAAGTGTCCGTGTGTTTTCAAAGTGTGCTTAATTGCAATGTATGAATAAACAGGCAATATTTTAAGTAATTTGCCCTTTTTTTTATTGTGGTCAATCCATGGAAAAGAAAATATGCCAGCCATGGCTGCATGGAGTGGCTGGGGAGCTGCACAATGGCTGTGAAGCAAGCCCTTGGACCTGTTTCTCAGGAATTGTCGTCTCTGAGAGAGGACCTGGCTGCGCCCCGCCACAGAGCGCTCGGGCACGAGGCTGCAAGGTGGAGCCGCACGCTCCAGCGAGGGGGCTTTGAGTGCACAGCCTCTCACCGTGACGCTTCTCCAGCCACAGGACGGTGCCGCCGCTTCTCTCTCCACCTGTGACGCCCCAGGCCGGGTGCTGCTGGGTTTGCAGGGGCAGGCAGGAGGCCTGGTGCGGTGCTTGAAGTCCCAGCAGGAGGGAGCTCATTAGGATCACCACACTCAGGGAAGGGAAATTTGGCAGGCCCGAGACACCGGTGGAAAGTTGACAGGGCCACCTGTGTACCCTCCTCTGGCAAAAGGCTCCGGCTCTGGGGACCTCCTGGGGTGGTTTGCAAAAAGGAGGGTGTAGGAGCACTGGCGGTGCTGGCCTGCGCTGTGGTGGCTCCTCAGGTGCCAGGGCCTCGCGAAACCGCCCCGGCGGCCGGCGCCCTCAGCGGGAGGCACCTCCTGGCAGCCCTGTGTCCGCTTCCGCGCCACCACCAGCATGGATTTCCACTTTTAGATTCAGTGGGAGCTTGGGGTACACAAGGAGAGGAAAATACTGACATTAACCATCCTGAGGACAGTCTGAGCAAAGAATGGCAAAGAATGAAAAAGTCAGGTTCCATCAATTCGCAGAAGAGAGTCAACAGTGATATGCATAAAGTAGCCGCTCAGCAACAATTTTGGTTTTGCCTTATTTTTAATATAACGTTTCAAAAAAATCCCAAGCCTTGTGCTTTCTGTTGGAGGAAAGCAGACCTAATATAGAAGGGTGTGCTACAGGCAGCAGTCCAAGAGCACGCAAGAGATTTGTAAAAGTAATGCTTCAGGAAGCTTGGTCCAAAAGCATGTTCCAGCAAATGATTGCACTGAAATTAATCACAAAGGAAAGCTACAGGAGCCAGCTAGCGCTTTAACTCTAGCATAAACTGGCATTGCTTTTCTGGAATGACTAGAGCTGTGCTGATTTATACCAGCTGATGATCTGGTCCACAAACGTTTTCTTATTCCAACTTCAATTATTTCCCAGAGTGTAAGGGTGTCTGTCTATCTCTGTTCATTTAAGATTTCCAGATGCTAGTCTGGAAGTATGCTTACAGCAAGCCTTAAATTGGTCAGTTTGGATGGAATACAGGCTTCCTGACATCCTCACTGGATACTTTTATTTCAACATACGAATGTGCTGGTTGATTATGAGAATCTCTGGTTTTTTTTTCTTTTTTGGTATTGAAATTCTCAGTGAACATATATTAAAAGGGCCTGTTCTCACAATCTACAAGGGCAGGCTACGGTAATGGTAGTTACATGTGTATGTTGAATGTATTTGTACATGAGGGTGGCTCCTTATATTTAGATTTGCAGTCCTAAGGAAAAAATAGCTCCCTGTTTATGAGCTACCAAAACCTTTGATTTCAAACAATTTAAAGTGGAATTTCTCAAGTCCTTTCTTTATGAATACGCCCTCTGAGTCTTTTTCACTGCACCTGTACAAACAGCAACAAAGAGAAAACATGTGAGTGTGAAAAGGGCCTTCAGCTTCTCCCACCTACTTAATGAAACTTCCTTGCCTTTTTTGCAAGCAAATGAAAGACAATAAATTACGTGAGGTGCTTTTTCAATGGCAGCCCGAGTGATAGGAGTGTCTTCATTTGATGCTTTAGGGGATAAGACTTATAAATGGTGCCATAAAAAGTCTTTCTGGGATGTAAAAGCTTGCAGAGAATGAGGCAGTTCAGCAAGCTCTGTAGTTTAAACTAAAGTGTGCTGTGCTTGTCATGTGTCTGACCTGGTCTGTCATGACAAAGAGTCTGCTTAAATTTGTGTAGCTCCACTAGTTTCTGCAGAGCAATATAGATTTATACCAACTCAGATTCTGCATATAAATATCTGCATTTCCATTAGAGTTAGAAATATTACCAAGAATTGTGCTACTGTCAGAGTCTTTTAACATCACAGATAGCTGACAGTCTTTTTTAACAAATAAACTTTAAACCAGATACAGATCATGCAATTAGATGCAGTTTGGATTACTACTTTGGACACTGGAGAAGAACTGGTTGTACCAGATCAAGAGACATTGACTTGGTTAATTTTAAATTAAATGTAAAGATAAAAACAGGTAGTTCTAGTTGAAAGTGAAATGAGCATTTTCAGTTTCAAAAATGCAGTTCACTGAACTGGGAAACTCGTGGACCTGAGTGTAAAAGAGAGCTGGAGTTTCTGAATGGCAAAGGTACAGCAGTTCTTTGGGGCCTCTACTGAAATCAAGAGAAGGGATCTAGACCTAGCTGGATGATTACCCAGCTCCAAAATAACCTATTCAGAACTAGTAGACATCCTATGAAGAATGGAAAAAGAGAGTAATGTTCAGCTAACGCGATTAAGTCTTAGAGGTCAGGAAGTGTATGGATAAAATGAGAATTGCCAAAAGACAAAGTTGGACTTTTCAAACACAGCTAAATCAAACAGAGATTATTTTAGCCACACAAACAAAAAGATGATTTATAGCCACTGCGCAGGCGAAGATGGTGAAGTTAAGGATAATACAGATATGGCCCCAAGATGAATACTTTGGCTCAGTTTTCAACAGGGATGATGATGTTAAACAAGACTATGTTGCTAATGGGAATATGAGAATGGAAATGGAATTAACCACATCTAAGGTGGATGCCAAACTCTAAAGAGATTAATGTGACTGAGTCAGCTTGCAGTGGAGGCACATCCTAGAAGAACTATGAAAGAACTGGTTTAAGAAACTGCAAGTCTGCTAACAAAGATTTTGAACGTGTTTATCAGAGATGATAGCTCTTTGCTGAAAAACCAAACATTGGATCTAACTTAAGTGAAAAATACAGAAGTCAGGGCAACCACAGGTCTGGTTTCAAGAATATGTGAAATTTCAAAATACACATTGGAGAAAAAATGGATAAGGACATGACGGTCGAAATGAAACATCACTCACTTTAGCAAGAGTAGATCATGTCTGAATAACCTAACAAATTATTTTTATTAGTAAGAGAATGAGATGCAACTCAATTACCAAGAAAGCTGTTGACACAGTGCTGCATAGGAAATTTTTCGTTAAGCTGGAGAAAATTTGGATTAGCAGAGGAATTGTGAGGTGGAAAAAAATGAAAGACGATGTTGAAAGGAGAAATACCAAACTGAAAGGAAGTTACTAGTGGAGTTCTTCCAAGATGTGTCTAGGGACTGATCTTATTTAACATTTTTAACAACTTTGGCAGAAAAAGTAGTAATGTGCTCACGAAATTTTCTGATAATGCAATATGTAGTGTGAATGTGGAGGAGGACAGTATACAGGAAGAATTGGATAAGCTTGAGCACTGGAATAATAGAAATGGGATGAATCTGAATAACTCAAAAGGTGAGGTCAGGCACTTTAGGACTCATAATTTTTCCCCAGGATGCTTTGAAAAAAGACCTGGAAACGGACTATTTGTTCACCAGATGACACAATACATGATGTGCCTGTGGAGAATATAAATGAGGTCCTCGAATGTATCAGGTGGGGAACCACTAGCAAAGATAGGTACCAGTTCCATTTTGTGACACAGATTACTTCAACAGGAAATGAGGAGGTTTCTAACCAGAAGAGCCATATATTTCTGCAACAGCCATCCATCATCTCAAATATGCTGTTAAAACAGAGCCTTATGAGTTTATAGAAACTGGTACAGCGGGGCAGTTGGGGGAGACTGGAGGCAGCAGTCCAGGAAAGCTCTTCTGAATCTGACTTCCTTTACAGCAGAGCTCAGACTGGTAGAATCTTGGTAGAAGATTCAGCTTGGTAGAATCTATTTTGATGAAAAAATAAGACCAAATTTGTAGGAAATATCAATAGCTGTTAATCATTTGACTAGCTCAATCTCCAAATACATATTTGTCTCTGCAGATGGCAAATGATCCCCATTAATATTGTATCCCCTATCATCACCTGTAATGAGTCCTATTAGTTATCGACCCTTGATTTTGAGGCAACTTCAACAGTGCATCTAGCTGCAGTTAGTAAATGTTATTATTAAATCAGATCTTTTTCTTTTTTTGGTAATTTTCACCCAATATCCCCCAAAAACATGGGGACAGCTCTCTACAACTACCTGAAAGGGGGTTGTGGCGACGAGGGTGTTGGTCTCTTCTCCCAGCTAACTAGTGATAGGACGAGAGGAAATGGCCTTAAGTTGTGCCAGGGAAGGTTTAGATTGGACATTAGGAAAAATTTCTTCACCGAGAGGATGGTCAAGCATTGGAACAGGCTGCCCAGGGAGGTGGTGGAGTCACCATCTCTAGAAGGGTTAAAAAACCATGTGGATGTGGCGCTTCAGGACATGGTTTAGGGGACATGGCGGCGCTGGATTAATGGTTGGACTTGATGATCTTGAAGGTCCTTTCCAATCTTAGTGATTCTGTGATTCTGTGAACAGGTTCTATGGAATCTTAATCCCTATAATTTTCATCTAGTATTATCAAAATATGAGACATATTTTCAGCAACTGGGCTTTCCAACTGCTTAGCACCAGTTTTGCTTTGCCCAGGGGCCTCTGCAGCTCCAATCCACAGATGGGTGAAGGCCAGCGGGGAAGGTCTGTGTCCTGTCACCTACCCCAGGGGCTTGGGAGAGCCTTGTTTGCTAGAATTTTTATTTCTGCTAAAGTGATTTCTCTGTAGTTCATAATCAAGACAAATGAGCCCTCATTTGATAAGTACTCTCTATTTAGCTGTGATGAAGTGGTCAGACGAAGGTTTCTGCTGCACTCAGTTTAGTGTATGTAGGACTGCTCCGTGAACCTATTAACTTATTATTTAGACACTGGATGGGCACATTTCCAGTAGATGACTGGATGTTCACATTTTTTATTTGCTGAAGATTTCTTTGACCTTGGTGAAAACTGAAAGAGAGGAAATAGCATTCAAGGAGGCCGAACTTAAAATGAAAAACACATGAAACAGGAACTCCCTGAGGATTGGAGGAATGGAGCACTGGCCGAACTTGGGGTGTTTGCTGTTCAGCAGCTTTGCCAGGACATATGCAGAGCAATATTTGAACTTTAAATTCTTCATGTGCAAAAGAAAAGAAAAAAAAAACAAACAAACTGAAAAGTTTAACAATGGAGGTTGCATCCCTGAGGTGCAAATCTTTTCTTCTTTTAATAACAATTAAAAAAATGTGTGTTATTTGATGAATTCACTAATGTAAGCTGGGTCTGCATATGTCTTTCATTTTAAGATAGCAAATTAAATCGCAGTTGATTCCTATGGTCACCTTATTTTTTATGAGAGTGAGAGGCTGCTTAGTGAAAGGCATGTATTTATGACTAATTTAAAGTATAGAAGATTTGTTACTGTGGTCCACACCTGTCACAGCCATTGATTTATACATGTACTTACTTGCTATGTTTGCCTATGGGTAGCTTAAAATTACAGACCTGGTACACACAGACTACACAATTACAATATGAAAAAATATCATCAGAAAAAAATAGAATTTTCTACATACCACAGTCCAAAAAACTTTACAGTGCGAGAGCTTTCAGCTTGAGCTCACATTGCATTTTTGTACAGACATGTACTTGAGATCCACCTTCTCTGGAATATAAGACTTCTTTAATAAGAGAAAAAAAAAAATATCTTGCTGACTGGAATAGTGAATATGGTTCTGATTTGCTGCTAACATAGACTCATCCTTCCGAGGCTCAAACCAATTTCAAGTCAGGAAAGAAAAGTGATGGAAAAAACTTTTTAAAGTCTCTTACAGAGCACCTGGAACACAGCTCATCACATCGCAGCAGTATAATGGTGACAGGGTGCTGTGGACTGGTTGTCTGCCACTGACTCATGCCCCACAGAGGACCGTCTGCAGAAGAAAGTTTGGCAACTGCTGATCTCAATCATAAATATTGTCTGTCTATGGTCTTGAAACAAAAACTTTGCCCTTTCTGTGAATAATTTTAACAGTTGTAATTATTTTAATTAATTTTAAATTTAACTTCCTCCAGCTGAAGTAGTTAAGTTTTGCTTCCTGTGGTCCTAGGAGGCTCTAAAAGTGTTTGGCCTTGGCTATTTTCTATCTTGTGGGGAGGTAAACCTGTGGATCTCATACTGATGATAAGATGTGAGGCAGAGGGCAGGGATGGTTCAGAGCCAGGACTGGAGAGTGGACATCAGATGTGTAGCCTGACACTGCTGATAACATCCAGTCTAACATCAGGCCCCACTAACTGGAGGGCTGTAGCACCATTAATGCCCATGGTAAATCCTTATATGATGCAACAGAAACCAATTCCACCTCATTTCTTCGGGGTAGTGGAGAGGA